>NC_053026.1:43379907-43530292 GCF_003073215.2 Triticum urartu | reverse complement strand
TCCATACCAGCCGGATCTGCTGCTGCTTTGGCTCTCGCTCGATCGCTCGCTCGCCCAGCTGTTGTTGCTGCTCTCCCCCTCGCTCGTGCTGCTGCTCTACTCCGATTAAGCCACACTTCAGTCGACTGAATCGACTTTTGGGTCAGTCGATTTACAAGGGTTGGGGGGCTCCCCGGAGTTAAGGAAGAACCACCCGCAGCGGGGACGGGGGCTCGCCGGAGAGGTACCCCACTATCTATCTTAGGGTTCAGGGTGGGGCGGGGGGGCCTAAAGGGCTGGCCGGGGCGGCGGTGGTGAGTTGTTTCGGGGCGGCGAGGCGGCGCTGGGGCCGGCGGTTCGGTCGGTGGTGGCTGGCGGCTCAGGGGGGTGCAGGTTGAAGATGAACTGCAGGCCCTCCCTAAACTACATGTCAAGTGCCTCTCTGCTACCATTGCGTTCAGTTTCAACAGTAGCATTTAGATTCCACAGTAAATTTTAGTTTCGACAGTTAAGTTCAGAGTCAACAGTTTTTACCTCATCTGTTGTAGTCAGGTGGTTTTTGGTGATGTTAATTTTACATCCATTTTACATCATCTATTGGAAATGATATTAGAATCCCACTTGAGATTGACGATGTATGTCTTGTGCTGCTTCAGCCTTGACGTATTACGGCTCACCGGAGCTGCTCCAATGACAGAAAGATCCATCACAACAGAGCAGTGCCCTGGATGCCATCTACAGATTCCTCAGATCTTCCTCCACACCTCCGACAGCCACCTCTGCCTCAACTGCTTCAGCGACCAACACAATGATGCTGAGGTCGACACAGCTACGGCAAAGAGGTTGTACACTTGTTGCATCACTTATTACTATACATTCACGTCGATCCATTAGGGCTATTTTGGTTCAACGGAAAAACATCGATCCACTGGTTGTTACCATCACTCTAAATTTCTGCATGCTCTCCTTACATAATCTCACCATATTTTTTTCATATGCATGTCAGATATTGTACACAGTCATGCTGAACATGTAGAGAAAAAGAGAAGAGTTTTGCGTGGCAATACAATGTCATGCAGACATCGCTCCATGGTGGGTTCAATGGCAAACCCTCCCCACCCCTCTCCAGATTGTAATCCAGAGGAAGATATCTGTTCTGAGGTGGATTCGGACGCCGCTGACCACTCCTATTTCCCCCCAAGGTGTTTGCTCTACCTTGGCATGATGATGTTAGTCATATCATGCATATGTTGCCTTGCTGTGCCTACTTTTGACATCATATATGTCATCTGCTTAGTTTAGACATGTTCTGTAATGCCACATGTTTAGTTTCTATATCATATATGGGAATTATGCAGTCTCATGTCTTTTAGCCAGCCATAATTTATGTGAAATGTGCAATGCCATCCTGTTTAACCAGGCATCATATATTTGAATGATATCTTGCCCATCCTTTTCTTCATTACGTTTCCATTTGTCAACAATGTTTGTACATTAAACTACTCTTCCTGTGAATCAGCCATTTGGGTGGGAGATGGAAAAATCTGGAGTGAAAACAAGGCCTTCAGAGCAGACAGTGCTACCTGTCGAAGCAGATCTCTTGTTGGGTCCCGATAGCTCCACGGAGATGGATTCAGAGACAGATGACCAGTCCTATTCCCCCACTGAGGTGTATGCTCTAACTTGGCACAGTTATACTGCTCATATCATGCATATGGTGTCTTGCATTACATAGTTTAGACATCATATACACAGTATTCAACACCATGTTCTTAGTTTAGACATCATATCGAATGCCCTGTGTTTAGCATATAAATCATATATGTGAATTAAATGATGTGATCCTGATTACTTAGATAACATGTAGGTGAATTATGTCAGGCGATCCTGTTTAGTTATTCATCATATCTTTGAATTATGTTATGCTATGCTATCCAGTTTAGATAGACATCATATATGTGAAATTATGTCATGCTATCCGTTTTAGTTAAACAATATACATGTCAACTATTTCATGCCCTCTTTTTTCCACACTATCTATTGCATCTGTCTCTCATACAATGTCTGTACATTCAACTATGTTTCCTGTTTATCAGCCATTTGAATTGGAGCCGGTGATGCCAGTATCTAGCGGACTAAAAACACGGTCTTCAAATAAAACAGTGCTACCTCTTGGTGGAGATAGCACCCCGGTTGTACATGCACAAGAACCAACCCTACCACACATAACGCAAACTCTCGCAGATTGTGCCCCAACTATGATGGACAGAGAACCAGCTTCACCCAATCTAACCCCAATCCCAGCCGATAGTAACCCAGTTCCTGTTGACAGAGCACCATCTCCACCACAGAGCTCCCAAACAAGAGTAGTTAGTAAGGCAGCTCCAGTGCCCAAAGGGCCAGTCCTATCACGGTGAACCCCAACTCCACCAGTTAGTACGCCTATTCCTGTGGAGGAAGCACAACCAGCTAGTCATAGTTTAGCATCTATCGCATTTGATGTTGTTAAATCGTATGTGCGTATCTTCCCATCTTGGAAATATTATACTGAAGATGAAGGAAAATGCCAGTTGCAGGTGTTTGTCCAGGAGTTATGTGTAAGTAATGTTATTCATGGCGATTACTTTGCTTTGTCCCATACATCCTACCTCCATGATGGTTATAATATAGCAACTTTTCCCATTTTTCTCTTTAGAGAAGGACCGATTTGGAAACTCAGGATGAGGTAACCTGTGCTAATACCTCTGCTATCTTCAAGAATGCTTGGTGGCAGTATCGGAATTACCTGAAGAAAACGTACTTCACCGGCAAAGAAACTCATCAAATTCCCTTACGTTCTCCTGAGACACATTTACTGGACAATGACTGGGAACGCCTTGTTCTGTACTGGTCCCGAACCAAGAATGTGGTAAGGTCTATGAGCTCATTTTCTATTTTTAAGTATTATATTCTTGCATCTTACTGTACTCTCTTCATGTAGAACAAGTGCCTAAACCTGAAGAACAACTGTTCTAATTTAAGATTCCATTGCTACCATAGGACATAGATATATGTTTGTTTGATGCTTTTATTATGTACTAGTACTTGGCAATAGAAGACTTGGTAGTTTAATCCTGTCCACCTTACTAATGAACGGGTTCACCGAAATGAGTTTCATATACTAGTACATGCTAAACTTGTTATGTGTGTGCTTGTTTCTTCTTTTAGAATGCTGGCAGAATATTGGGGAAGAGTGTCTTATTAAGCAACGGTAAAGGAAGTAATGCAGATAAGGTTCGCGATAGTGACACATCCTGTCTTGGTTTAGTGTTAGAGTTACTGGCCACTACCGCTTGCACAAGCTATTCAAACTCACTGTCTGAATCAGTTCGGTTTGTTGAGTCTCAACTACAAGCTGAAAGACATCGATCAGTTGTGATGCGACAAGAAGAGGAAGGACTGCGGAAGTCCCTGGAGCATTCAGATGCATACCTTCTGGTGCAACAGCAAGCATTGGAGGATTTTAGCGCCAAACGGGACAAAGCTAATCAGCTTGCTAAGCTTATTGCCAGCATGGTGAATACCCAGGATAACGTTTCTTGAGCTCTTCTGAAGTTGTTTCAGTTATGCTCTTGTTTTGCTGCCGTGTTTATTTGCACTGGTGGCCAATTTTGACGGCCAGTGTATATGATATGCTACTTTGTTCCCTATATTTGCATTGGTGGCGAACTTTGATGCCAAGTGGATGTAATATGTGTTAATAGCCGTGATAGGCTAGCGTTAGTTGCTTGCTTATTTATTTCCATGTTGTCTTGTTTATTTGTTTGCTTGTAGTCATTGCAGTTCTTTTTCCGCGGTTAACTAGTGGCTGCAATAACCTATTTTTTAAAAATAGGCCACAATAACCATGGGCTAATATTTACTGTAGTGACACTGGGCCTCCTACGGGCCATAGAAACTGTGGGCCTTCTACGGGCCGTAGAAACAATGGGCCTTCTACGGGCCGTATCATCAATGGGCCTTATACGGGCCGTATGATTGACTGGCCAAACATGGGCCAATAACATGCCGCATTATGGCCGTAAACGGGCTAGAGTTGGAATCGTCCGTTCATGGGCCGACCGTACGGACCATCGTTAATAGGCCGTATTTGATGACGCTCTGAAAACGTCCCAACGTATTAACGGACCACAAACGGGCCGACAGTAACCACGGGTTGAATTTGGCCCACAAGCAGAAAATGACAGTAACGGGCCGTAAGTAAACGAATGCTGGAATTGAGCCCAAGAATAAATGGGCTCTGAGAAGGCCGAAAGATAACATGGGCTGGAAACGGCCCAATGGAATAACGGGTCGTTAATGGGTATAAAGTGATACACTGTTCATTACGGGCCAGTTTCACCACGGGCCGTTAATGGGTGTAAAGTGATACACTGTTCATTACGGGCCAGTTTCACCACGGGCCGTTAATAGGCCAAGAGTTACATAGGGCCTCATATGGGCTGAAAGACGTCATGGGCCATACATGGGCCATAAGTGAAAATGGGCTGGAATCATATTGGATGGACCAGATGACGCTACTGGGCCTAATTCGGATAGGGCGTAACGGGCCTTGGGTTAGCGGGCTGTAAATGGGCTATATGTGAACAGGCCATTAACAGGCTTTCCATGGGCCGCCCGCCACCTTTTGACCAAGTCAAATGGGCCGGCCTTTTCACAGGAATGGGCCTCTGTTGGGTCGTGCCACGTGTCGATGTATCATAGGTGCCTATCTGACCCACTGACGAGCTGACACGTGTTTCATCCGGCCAATAAGAATTTTACACGTGGAAATTTCCCATGGGTCGGGGCTGTTAACGGTTTATCGGATCCAAAACCCGACCCGATAGCTTAACGACGTTCCGTTATGGTGGATGCCACGTGTCGGTCACCCTTGACGAAAGCACTTATGTGACGCGCGATTTATCGTCATGGAAGTGGACACTTCCGTGATGATAATTTTGGTAATGTCATGGAACACTTCTACGACAGCACAGGTATGACTATCTTCATTCTGTCATAAATTTGTCATGGATGTACATGCATGCCAAAAAATGTGACCTACTGTGACAAACACGTATCATCACGGAAGTGTATTTTCTTTGTAGTGTATATTTCTGGTTATAGATAGCTCTTCAGAGGAGGATTCAGAGGCAGATGACCAGTCCTATTATCCCCCTGAGGTGTATGCTCAAACTTGCCAGGGTTATATTACTCATATCATGCATATGTTGTATTGCAATGCTTAGTTTTTACATCATATACACGATATTGAATGCCATCTCCTTAGTTGACACATCATATATGCGATTGCCCTCTGCTCACTTCCCTAGTATATAAATCATATATTTGAATTATATCATGCCATGATGTTTACATAGACAGCATGTATCTGAATTATGGCATGCCAACCCATTTTCTAAAGACATAATATAGTTATATCATCTCATCCTGTTTTACATAGTCATCATATTTTGAATTATGTCATTCTATCCGTGAATTATATCATGCCATCATGTTTCCATCGACGGCATGTTTGTGATTTATGGCATGCCAACCACTTTAATAGACACATCGTATAGTTATATCATGTCATCCTGTTTACATAGTCATCATATTTTGAAGTATGTCATTCTATCCTGTTTAGTTAGCCATCATACATGTGAAATTGTGTCATGCTATCCTGTTTAATTAGCCATCATATATGTGAAATTATGTCCTGCTATTCTGTTTGGTTAGACACATAAATGTGAATTATTTCATGCCCTGTTTTCTTCCCTACTATCCATTGCACCTGTCTATCTTACAATGTCTGTACATTCAATTACTTTTCTTGTTTATCAGCCATTTCAATTGGAGGGGGTGATGGCAGTATCTGTGGGAGTAAAAACACGGTCTTCAGAAAAGATCGTGCTACCTGTCGATGGAGATAGAACCACGGTTGTACTTGCCCAAGAACCAGCCCCACCACACATAACCCAGACTCACGCAGATTGTACCCCTACCCAGTTGGATAGAGAACCAGCTACACCCCTTCTAACCCCAACCCTAGCAGATAGTAACCGAGTTCCCATTGACACAGCACCGTCTCCACCACAGAGCACCCAAACACGAGCAGTTAGTATGGCAACTGCAGTGCCCAAAGCACGAGGACCACCACTCTGAACCCCAAGTCAACGGTTAAAGCAGAAGAAGAATTGTTCTCAGGCCAGGTTCCGTAGCTATGGTTCATACTACTTTGCTCTTGCATCACTGTATTTACTCATACCAACTAATTTCAAATTTTAAGGATGCAATTGAAACTCCAATGGCGCAACAGGTATGTTTTAAACCTGTTTCTTTAACGTGTTTGCTATTGTAACTTGCTCTATGTTGATTTCAGTTTCAATTGAATAAACAGTTATATTATCATGCCATGCACCTTACAAATGTTGTTATTGTTGTGTAGTTTCCCACACCTATATTATGTCTAAGCTGCTTTGTCTTAAATAGATATGATTCGAACTGTATCTATCTTGATTTGGCAACATAAACTAGAATGATATAGACCATACAGTGACCATACTACATAGATATATGTTTGTTTCATGCTGTTATCCTGTCCACCTTACCACTGAACTGGTTTACCAAAATGAGTTTCATATACTACATTGTAAACCTGTGATGTGTTTGTTTGTTTCTCTTTTAGAATGCGGATAAAATATTGGAGAAGAGTAGCCCGTTATGCAATGGTACAGGAAGTAATGGAGATAAGGTTCAAGATAGTGAGACATCCCTATTGGTCTCCAAGAAAGCTGATAAAAACTATATTGAAGACACTGAGACGACCCCAAAGTCCTGTCCTAATGTAGTGTTCGAGTTACTGGCTACTACTTCTGGCACCAGCTCTTCGAACTCACTGCCTGAATCAGTTCGGCTACTTGAGTCTCAACTTCAAGTTGAAATACATCGATCAGATGTTATGCGACAGGAAGTCGAAGGACTGAGGAAGTCCATGCAGTATTCAGATGCATACTTTCTGGTGCAACAGCAAGTGCTGGAGGATTTAAGCGCCAAACAAGAGAAAGTTAATAAGCTTGCTAAGCATCTTGCCAGCATTATGGGTACCCAGGATATTGTTTCTTGAGGTCTTCTGAAGTGGTTTCAGTGCTGGACTTGTTTCGCTACGGCGTTTATATGCTGCTTTGTCCCCTATATTTGCACTGGTGGCGAACTTTGATGCCCAGTGGATGTAATATGTGTAATAGCCGTGATAGCCTAGCGTAAGTTGCTTGCCTATTTATTTCCTTATTGTCTTGTTTATTTGTTTTCTTGTAGTCAGTGCAGTTCTTTTTCCGTGGTTTGCAAGTGGCCGCAATAGCCTATTTTTTAAAACTAGGCCACATTAACCATGTGCTCATATTTATTGTAGTTAACACGGGGCTGAGGGAGTCCTGGATTAGGGGGTCTCCGGACAGCCGGACTATCTCCATTGACCGGACTATTAGACTATGAAGATACAAGGTTCAAGACTTCGTCTCGTGTCCGGATGGGACTCTACTTGGCGTGGAAGGCAAGCTAGGCAATACGTATATGGATATCTCCTCCTTTGTAACCGACCTTGTGTAACCCTAACCCTCTCTGGTGTCTATATAAACCGAAGGGTTTTAGTCCGTAGGATAACAACCATAACATACAATCATACCATAGGCTAGCTTCTAGGGTTTAGCCTCTCCGATCTCGTGGTAGATCTACTCTTGTACTACCCATATCATCAATGTTAATCAAGCATGACGTAGGGTTTTACCTCCATCAAGAGGGCCCAAACCTGGGTAAAACATCATGTCCCCTGCCTCCTGTTACCATTCGGCCTAGACGCACAGTTCGGGACCCCCTACCCGAGATCCGCCGGTTTTGACACCGACATTGGTGCTTTCATTGAGAGTTCCTTTGTGTCGTCGCCGTTAGGCTTGATGGCTCCTACTATCATCGATGGCGATGCGGTCCAGGGTGAGACTTTTCTCCCCGGACAGATCTTCGTATTCGGCGGCTTTGCACTGCGGGCTAATTTGCTTGGCCTTCTGGAGTAGATTGAAAGTTATGCCCCTGGCCGTCAGGTCAGATTTGGAAGCTTGAACTACACGGCCGACGTCCGCGGATACTTGATCTTCGACGGATTCGAGCCACAGCCGGGCGTGCCGCACTGTCGCGATGGGTATGACCTAGCTCTGTCGCCGAACAGTACCCCAGAGACTGCGCCCGCATCAGCTCCGACACTTAGCTCGGAGCCAACTGCGCCAGTCAAGGACGGGTGGTTAGACACCGCCTTAGGGGCTGCAGTCTCAACGGTGATCGAGCCGAACACCAGCATAATCCTCTGCACAGCCCGTGACGCCAAGGTGCCGGACTCTTTTTCTGACTCTGAACCATCCGCGCCCCTACCAATCGAATCCGATTGGGCGCCGATCATGGAATTCACCGCCGCGGATATCTTTCAGCACTAGCCCTTCGGCGACATTCTGAATTCACTAAGGTCTCTCTCTTTGTCAGGAGAGCCCTAGCCGGATTATGGCCAACAGGATTGAGATGCGGACGGCGAAGAAATTCGACGCCCACCCACCACCCACTTCGTAGCCACTGTCGATGATCTAACCGACATGCTCGACTTCGACTCCGAAGACATCAACGGTATGGACGACGATGTAGGAGACGAACATGAACCAGCACCTATAGGGCACTGGAAAGCCACCTCATCATATGACATATATATGGTGGATACACCCAAAGAAGGCAATGGCGATGGGATAGAGGAGGATGACCCCTCCAAGAAGCAACCCAAACGCCGACGTCAGCGGCACCGCTCTAAGTCCCGCCAAAGCAAAAGTGGTGATACCGGCACAGGAGATAATAACACTCCGGATAGTGCCGAAGAAAACAACAAACCCCTCCAGCAAGATTTAGAGCAGGAGGATGGAGGAGCCAGCTCTCCTGAGAGAGCGGCAGACGGAGAGGAGGAGGATGATAATTACATCCCCCCCTTCGAAGACGAGGCAAGCCTCGGCGACAATGAGTTCGCCGTCCCAAAGGATCCCGTCGAACAAGAGCGCTTCAAGCACCGGCTTATGGCCACGGCAAATAGCCTGAAGAAAAAGCAGCAGCAGCTTCAAGCTGGTCAAGATCTGCTAGCTGACAAATGGACTGAAGTCCTCGCGGTCGAGGAATATAAACTCGAGCGCCCCTCCAAGAGTTACCCAAGGCGTAGGTTACTACCCCGACTGGAGGAAGAAGCGTATGATACGGCTGATCAGCCACCTTGCGGCCGCGATAGAGAGGCATTCCAGCCAAAAGCTCAGCCTCCACCCCAACGCCATTCAAATAAAAAGGCATGGGGAGATACGCCAGACCTGCGAGACATATTGGAGGACAAGGCAAAGCATTCAAGATCGATCTATGGATCACGAGGGCGAACCACTCTGCGAGACGACAAACGTCATGCCGGATACAGTGAAAGCAAATCCGGCCGGGCCGAACACAGCGGGCAAGACCCATTCGAGCTGCGTCGAGATATAGCCCAATACAGAGGCGCCGCACACCCCTTATGCTTCACAGACGAAGTAATGGAACATCAATTCACAGAAGGTTTCAAACCTGTAAATATTGAATCATATGATGGCACAACAGATCCCGCAATATGGATTGAGGACTTCCTCCCCCACATCCACATGGCCCGCGGCGATGACTTACACGCCATCAAATACCTCCCACTAAAGCTCAAAGGACTAGCGTGGCATTGGCTTTAAAGCTTGCCAGCGGACTCCATTAGCTGTTGGGAAGATCTGGAAGCCGCATTCCTCGACAACTTTCAGGGCACTTATGTGCGACCACCAGACACCGATGATTTAAGCCACATAATTCAGCAGCCAGAAGAGTCGGCCAGGCAATTCTAGGACTCGGCTTCTTACAAAGAAAAATCAAATCGTCGACTGCCCGGATGCGGAGGCCTTTGCGGCTTTCAAACACAACATCCGAGACGAGTGGCTAGACCGGCACCTTGGTCAGGAAAAGCCGAAATCTATGGCAGCTCTCACGACGCTCATGACCCGCTTTTGTGCGGGAGAAGACAACTGGCTGGCTCGCAGTAATAACATATCAAAGAACCATGGTACCTCAGATACCAAGGACGAAAATAGCAGGTCACGTCGCAACAAGCATAAGCGCCGCATTAACAGCGAAAATACTGAGGATACGGTAGTCAACGCCGGATTCAAAGGCTCTAAACCCGGTCAGCGGAAAAAGACATTCAAACAAAGTACGCCGGGTCCGTCCTGCTTGGACCGTATACTCGATCGCTCGTGTCAAATACACGGCACCCCAGACAAGCCATCCAATCACACCAACAGGGATTGTTGGGTGTTCAAGCAGGTCGGCAAGTTAATTGCCGAAAACAAGGACAAGGGGCCGCATAGCGATGGACGAGGAGGAGCCCCGGCAGCCGCACACTGGAGGACAGAAGAGTTTCCCCCGCAAGTGCGTACGGTGAACATGATATACGTGACCCACATCCCCAAGAGGGAGTGGAAGCGTGCGCTCAAGGACGTATATGCATTGGAGCCAGTCGCCCCAAAGTTCAACCCTTGGTCCTCCTGCCCGATCACCTTCGATCGCAGGGACCACCCCACTAGTATCCGTCATGGCGGATTCGCCGCACTGGTCCTAGACCCAATCATTGACGGATTTCACCTCACTCGAGTCCTTATGGATGGCGGCAGCAGCCTGAACCTGCTTTATCAGGACACAATGCACAAAATGGGTATAGACCCCTCAAGGATCAAACCCACAAAAACGACCTTTAAGGGAGTCATTCCAGGTGTAGAGGCCCATTGCACAGGCTCAATTACACTGTAAGTGGTCTTCGGATCCCCGGATAATTTCCGAAGCGAAGAGTTAATCTTCGATATAGTCCCGTTCCGCAGTGGTTATCACGCGCTGCTCGGGCGAACCGCATTTGCTAGATTCAATGCGGTACCGCATTATGCATACCTCAAGCTCAAGATGCCAGGACCTCGCGGAGTTATTACAGTCAATGGAAAACACAGAGCGCTCTCTCCGAACAGAGGAGCACACCGCAGCCCTCGCAACAGAAGTGCAAAGCAGCCTCTCAAGGCAATCAACCAGTTCGGCGCTTCACAGCCTGGACACCTTCAAGCGCGCTCGGGGCAATCGGCAAATAAACCGCCTGGCGCGATCTGAGCTCGTGTAGCAATACGGCGGCCACCCCAATCCTAGCCCAGCGGCAAAACTCATGCCGCGCGTACATAATTACGCATTAAAAATACCATGGGCACATGTGGGGAGGGGGGCACAACTACGGCACGCCCCAAGACGCGGCCTAAACCACACTAGGGGCTTCCCGTTTGGTTATTTTTCTTTTTCTTTCAGGACCTTAATCTATGGAAACACTGTCCGGCAGCACTATTGCCGAACACATGATGCAGCAACCAAGGAGGCAGACAGCTACGTTATATCACGGAATTCCCAGGTTGATTACAGTAACGAGTGACATATTCAATTTAATATCATTCCTCAGCTTGCCCTTGGAAGGGACTTAGTCCTACTCTTTGCTTATCGCACTATCTGTATCACTCTACTTTAACGCAATTTTTTAATAAACAATGCATGACATTACGACTATTATTGCATTCTTGTTATATATATATGTGTGTGTGTGTGTGTTCATTAATGACGCCTTGCAACCGTACACTCTGGTATGACCAATACACCAGGGGCTTACGTACCCCACAATACGGTGTGAAAAGTCCGAACACTTTCACAAGTGCGGCACCCCGAACTTATAGCATTATATGCATTAGCTCCGAATCATGCCTTTGGTCAAATGTTGGGTTTGCCCGGCTCCTATGTTTTGGTACCTTACGTTTCGCTCTATCGGCTAAGGTAGCGCTAGGAGAACTACTACGATGGTGCCCCGGTTCTGCCAGGCTTAGCACCTCAGTAGAGAAAGCTAAAACTGACTGTCATGATAAGGCGAGAGACTGGTCGCTGTTCGGCGAGGTTTTTCGAGTCCCTAAAGACTTATGCCGCTTAGGGCGAGGGGCCAGCCCTGTCCGGCTTACAGGCGTGTATCGCGCCCCGAATTCGGCCTTCCGAATACCAGGGGCTTCGCCGAAATTTAAAATTATAGAATTCTATGGCTAAGTGAGAGTGATAAAGCATTATTAGTCTGGTTGCCTTGTTCGTTGTGCTGAGAACCTCCCTCGAAGGACCCAAATATGGGAACAAGAGTGCTCAGGTTTATCCCGAACACCCCAGCACTCGTAGCATGGGGACAGAAGCCGAGGACTAGCCATCTCTCAGATTGGATAAACAGCCAAACAGAAGGTAATATTTTAAATTCTGTGGGATCGAAAGTATGTCTAGAAGGGGGGTGATTAGACTACTTGACCAAATAAAAACTTAACCTTTTCCCAATTTTAGTTCTTGACAGATTTTAGCTATTTTAGGACAAGTCAAGTAATCATCACACAATTCAAGCAAGCATGCAAAGAGTATATTGGCAGCGGAAAGTAAAGCATGCAACTTGCAAGAATATAAAGGGAAGGGTTTGGAGATTTCAAACGCTATTGGAGACACGGATGTTTTTCCCGTGGTTCGGATAGGTGGTGCTATCCTACATCCACGTTGATGGAGACTTCAACCCACGAAGGGTAACGGTTGCGCGAGTCCACACAGGGCTCCACCCAAGGGCAACAGTTGTGCGAGTCCACGGAGGGCTCCACCCACGAAGGGTCCACGAAGAAGCAACCACCCACAAAGGGTCCACGAAGTAGCAACCTCGTCTATCCCACCATGGCCATCGCCCACGAAGGACTTGCCTCACTAGCGGTAGATCTTCACGAAGTAGGCGATCTCCTTGCCCTTACAAACTCCTTGGTTCACTCCACAATCTTGTCGGAGGCTCCCAAGTGACACCTAGCCAATCTAGGAGACACCACTCTCCAAGAAGTAACAAATGGTGTGTAGGTAATGAACTCCTTGCTCTTGTGCTTCAAATAATAGTCTCCCCAACACTCAACTCTCTCTCATAGGATTTGGATTTGGTGGAAAGAAGATTTGAGTGGAAAGCAACTTGGGAAGGCTAGAGATCAAGATTCATATGGTAGGAATGGAATGTCTTGGTCTCAACACATGAGTAGGTGGTTCTCTCTCAGAACAAAAGAGTTGGAATGATGTGTGTGTTCTGATGGCTCTCTCACTGAATGAGAAAGAGGTGGAGGGGTATATATAGCCTCCACACAAAATCCAACCGTTACACAGATTTCCAATGTCAGTGGGACCGAATAAATAAACTCGGTCTGACCGAAGTAGTAAACCTAGTGACCGTTAGGAATTTCGGTGGGACTGACATGCAACTCGGTAGGACCGATTCGGTTAGGGTTTGGGCATAACGTAATCTCGGTGAGACCGATTACACAAACTCGGTGAGACCGAGTCTGGCAATTAGCTAACCAGAGAGTTGGTCAGGCAAACTCGGTGGGACCGATTTGCTCTTTCGGTGAGACCGAGTGGAACTCGGTGAGACCGAAAAGTTACAAAGGGGAAACACTGAGTTTACATTGCAATCTCGGTGGGACCGATTCGCTCTTTCGGTGGGACCGAAAAGTTACGAAAGGGAAACAGAGAGATTGCAACCCCATCTCGGTGGGACCGAGAACCTTATCAGTAGAACCGAATTGCTAGGGTTTTGGCAGTGGCTAATGACAAGTGAAACTCGGTGGCGCCGGATAGGAAAAATCGGTAGGACCGAGTTTGGCTTGGAGTTTAGGTCATATGTGGATATGGGAAAGTAGTTGAGGGTTTTGGAGCATATCACTAAGCACATGAAGCAAGAGGCTCATTAAGCAACACCTCATCCCTCCTTAATAGTATTGGCTTTTCCTATGGACTCAATGTGATCTTGGATCACTAAAATATAAAATGAAGAGTCTTGAGCTTTTGAGCTTGAGCCAATCCATTGTCCTTAGCATTTTGAGGGTTCCACTTTCATATCCATGCCATGCCAATCATTGAGCTTTCCTGAAATAATCATCTTGGAATAGCATTAGCTCAATGAGCTATATGTTGTTATGAATTACCAAAACCACCTAGGGATAGTTGCACTTTCAAATTCAAACAAGCGTTGCATAGCGCATATGAAACAAGTTTTCATAAATACAGGATAAAGCGAGCAAGTTTACTCAAATATTACATCTTTTGAACACTCATCCGCGATAAGATGGGCACCTGGCAGAACACCCTCGTAGTACATCTCGGGGTGGCGGTGCTCCTTGCCCTCTGGCGGCCCCTCCTTGATCAGCTTCACGGTGTCTAGCTTGACCCACTGCAATTTCACACGGGCGAAAGCCCGGCGTGCACCTTCAATGCAGACAGATCGCTTGACGACCTCCAGCCGCGGGCAGGCATCCACGAGCCACCTCACCAGGTCGAAGAAGCTGTTCGAAAGGGCATCGCCAGGCCACAACCGGACTATAAAGCTCTTCATGGCCTGATCGGCTGCCTTATGTAGCTCGACCATCTGCTTCAGTTGGTCGCTCATTGGCACCGGATGTTCGGCCTCAGCATACTGAGACCAGAACAACTTCTCCATCGAGCTTCCATCCTCGACCTTGTAAAATTGTGTGGCATCGGACACACTGCGGGGCAAATCTGTGAATGCTCCTGACGAGCTCCGGATTCGGGTAAGTAATCGGTAATTTACTTTTACATGCTTGCTTTGCATATAGAAAGCCTTACTCGCCGCTATCTTCTTCATCGCGTCGATCTCTTGGAGGGCCTTTTGGGCTTTGGCCTTGGCGCTTTTTACACTCTCGAGGGCTGCGGCAAGCTCAGACTCCCGCGTCTTTGAGTCAAGCTCCAATGCCTCGTGCTTTGCCACGAGAGCCTGGAGCTCTTGCTGCACCTCGCCCACCCGAGCCTCGTGCTTCTCTCGCTCGGTGCGCTCCTTGGCCGCTTTATCTTCGGCCTCGGTTAGCGCTTGCTTCAGGGTCGCCACCTCGATCGTGGCCCCTGGCAAACATACGATGATCCTGTCATTTTACAATCGCATCCTCCTTTATATATATACATATCTATAGACAGGGTATTACTTACCCTTGTTCTCCTCGAGCTGCCTCCTGGCAAGGCCGAGCTCTTTCCTGGACCCCTCAAGGTCCTGCTTCAATACGGCGACCTCCGCAGTCAGTGTGGCAGACGCCAGCAGCGAAGCCTGCATACGCATATTGACATACTTATATTAGACTCCTGCGATATTATTTGATCCTCTGTTCGGCTTTTCTTTGTGAACACCGAAAAAAGCATCAGGGGCTACTGTCTATGCAGTAATATTTCTACTACATTTTAAAACACTTACCTCAAAGCCTGCTAGAAGGCTGGCATAGGCTTCAGTCAATCCGCTCTTGGCGGACTGAACCTTCTGGATCACCGCACTCATGATAGTGCGGTGCTCCTCATCGATGGAACCGCTGTGAAGCGCTTCCAGCAGATTGTCCGTCGCCTCTGGATGGACAGAGGTCACCGGCACAGGCGTCTTGCCCCTCTTAGAAGGAGGCCACCTGCCCGAGCTCGGAACCGCTAGAGGGTCCAGCGCGGTGTTCGGCTGAGGGCCGAACTCGGAGCTCTCGGGGGCCCCGTCCCCTCGGCTCCAGAGTCCGAAGGTCGCCTTGAGGCGCCTCCGGGACTGTCTCCCCTCGATCCGGTGCCTCTTGAGACAACACCTCGGCGTCGTCGGCAGGATGTGGGGAGGTGGCGGTCGGGACTGGATCGCTATCCATGTCCGACGAGCCCAGGGAGCCGTCCGATGATACATCGATGCTGGTTCGCGGCGGCCTGCATAATCATGTTCGGCGTTAGGGAAAGCAGTGCGACAAAAGAATGTTATGGGTTACTCTGGTATCCGAATACTTACATCTCCCCGGGGGCTTGGTCTAGGGCAACCACTCGTCCTCGCCCTCGTCGGCGGCGGTGGAACTGTCCGGAGGGAGAGTCCTCCCCTTCTTGGACCCTTCGGCCTCCCCAGTTGGGTCGGCCTTCCTTTTCTTGTCTCCCCCGCCTGGAGGGGGAGCATCTTCTTCTTCCTCCTCGTCTTCAGGGGAAGAGTGTGCCACAGAGTTATTGGATGATGAGTCCGATAACACCTGGCGTCGGGAACTCTTTCGGGCTCCCTTGGCCTTCTTGGTCTTCTCCGGCACCTTGTAAGGAGCTGGAGCCAGTATCTTCGTCAGGAGAGCACTCGCAGTGTCTTCGGGCAAAGGGGCCGGACAGTTAATCTGCCCCGACATCTCCACCCATTCCTATCAAAGGCATGGAGATTAGACCCCGCGCATAATTAAGCTAGGGAAAATAAAAGTCCTACGGGACGTATTGAACTCACCGAACGCGCTAGACGCTTTGCGCTTAGTCCGCGGTCCTCGGCGAGAGAAGGGGGGACCTCGGTGCCCTTGAACAGCACCTTCCAGACGTCCTTGTGCGTCGTATCGAAGAGCTCGCTCAAAGTCTAGTGCTGGGCCGGGTCGAACTCCCACAAGGTAAAATCCCGTTGTTGACACGGGAGGATCCGGCGGATGAGCATAACTTGGACTATGTTGACAAGCTTGAGCTTCTTGCTCGCCATACTCCGGATACATTTCTGGAGTCCATCTAGCTCCAGCGATGAACCCCACGACAAGCCCTTCTCTTTCCAGGAAGTGAGCCATGTTGGGAATCTGGATCGAAACTCAGGGGTTGCCGCCCATTTGGCATCGCGTGGCTCGGTGATGTAGAACCACGCCGATTGCCATCCCTTTATTGTCTCCACGAAGGAGCCTTCGAGCCATATGACGTTGGGCATCTTGCCCACCATGGCTCCGCCGCATTCTGCTTGTTGGCCTCGTACTAACCTTTGACTTGATATTGAAGGTCTTTAACCACAGGCCGGAGTGGGGCCGGATGCGGAGGAAAGCCTCACACACAACGATGAACGCCGAAATGCTGAGGATGAAGTTCGGGGCCAGATCATGAAAGTCCAGCCCGTAGTAGAACATGAGACCACAGAAGAATGGATGGAGGGGAAACCCTAGTCCGCGGAGGAAGTGGTGAAGGAAAACTACCCTCTCGTGAGGTTCCGGGGTAGGGACGATCTGCCCCACAGCGGGCAGCCGGTGCGCGATGTTCGCGGCTAAGTATCCGGCTCCGTGCAGCTTTTTGATGTCTCCCTCCGTGACGGAGGAGACCATCCACCTGCCTCCCGCTCCGGACATGGTTGGAGAAGGTTGAGGTGGGAAGAGCGGACTTGGGCGCTAGAGCTCGAGTGTGCGAAAACGGATGAGCAAAGGAGGAAGAAGGCGTGGACAGAAAGGTGAATCCTTGTCCCTTTATATGGGCGGACGAAACTAAGCGTCCCCACTTGCCTGGTAAAACTCGCTTATCCCCCAAGCGCCGCAATTGATGGCGCGGTTGGTTTACCCATGCCCGTATTGATGAGAATCCCGTAATAAGGGGACACGATCTCTGCTTTGACAAGACGTGTCGAAAAACTACCTCGCGTTATGTGCGGGGCTGGTTAAAAGAAATGGTTCGAATAATCATCGGGCCATGACATAATGTCATGCTGCCAAAACAAGCCAACAAATTAGATCTGTGAAAATATTATTCTCTCTATGGTGGAATGTGGAACTTATTTTGCAGGGTCGGACACTATCCTCGTATTCAAATTCTTCTGTGATGTATTCGTAGAAGGAACCCGCCTTGCAATGTCGAAGATAATACAGCGCTCCGGACTCATCATCATTGAAGCTTGGTTCAGGGGCTACTGAGGGAGTCCTGGATTAGGGGGTCTTCGGACAGCCGGACTATCTCCATTGGCCGGACTGTTAGACTATGAAGATACAAGATTGAAGACTTCGTCTCGTGCCCGGATGGGACTCTACTTGGCGTGGAAGGCAAGCTAGGCAATACGTATATGGATATCTCCTCCTTTGTAACCGACCTTGTGTAACCCTAACCCTCTCCAGTGTCTATATAAACCGAAGGGTTTTAGTCCGTAGGACAACAACCATAACATACAATCATACCATAGGCTAGCTTCTAGGGTTTAGCCTCTCTGATCTCGTGGTAGATCTACTCTTGTACTACCCATATCATCAATGTTAATCAAGCAGGACATAGGGTTTTACCTCCATCAAGAGGGACCAAACCTGGGTAAAACATCATGTCCCCTGCCTCCTGTTACCATCCGGCCTAGACGCACAGTTCGGGACCCCCTACCCGAGATCCGCCGGTTTTGACACCGACAGACACCCTGCTCTAATCTGCAGCAGAAACAACTCGAAACACAAACAAGAGATATTTGCGTGAAACGGGAGTCAAAACCCCCGGGAGGTTATATAATGAATTTTTACCGACCAAAATACGTGTCGTGTACGAAAACGGAGTCCGGAGAGCACACGAGGTGCCCACAAGGTAGGGGGTGCACCCAGGGGGTAGGTCGCGCCCTCCACCCTCGTGGAGCCCTCGTGTCCTTCTCGGACTGCTACTTATTTTTCTATTTTTCTAAATATTCCAAAACGGAGAAATATTGCCTTAAAACTATTTTGGAGTCGGTTTACTTACCGTACCAAATACCTATTCCTTTTCGGAGTCTGAAACGTTCCGGAAAGTGTCCCTTATGTATTCCTCCGGGGTTACGGTTTCGATAATATTGGTTTCAACATTTATGGGATTACCTGAGATATAATGTTTGATTCTTTGACCGTTCACCACCTTCGGATTTGTGCCTTCGAAGTTGTTGATTTTTATGGCACCGGAACAATAGACCCTCCTCGATAACGTAAGGACCTTCCCATTTAGAGAGAAGTTTTCCTGCAAAAAATCTTAAACGAGAGTTTTATAGCAATACATAATCACCTACATTAAACTCACGCTTTTGTATTCTTTTGTCATGCCATCTTTTAACTTTTTCTTTAAACAACTTGGCATTTTCATAGGCTTGGGTTCTCCATTCATCAAGTGAGCTAATATCAAATAACCTCTTCTCATCGGCAAGTTTAAAATCATAATTAAGTTCTTTAATAGCCCAATAAGCCTTGTGTTCTAGTTCGAGAGGTAAGTGACATGCTTTTCCATAGACCATTTTATACGGAGACATACCCATAGGGTTTTTATATGAAGTTCTATAGGCCCATAATGCATCATCTAGTTTCTTGGACCAATTCTTTCTAGACCTATTAACAGTCTTTTGCAAAATTAATTTGAGTTCTCTATTACTCAATTCTACTTGACCACTAGACTGTGGGTGATAAGGAGATGCAATTCTATGATTAACATCATATTTATCAAGCATTTTACGGAAAGCACCATGAATAAAATGTGAACCACCATCAGTCATTAAATATCTAGGGACTCTGAATCTTGGAAAAATAACTTCTTTAAGCATTTTAATAGAAGTGTTATGATCAGCACTACTAGTTGGAATAGCTTCTACCCACTTAGTAACGTAATCAACAGCAACTAAAATTATGTGTATAACCATTAGAGGAAGGAAAAGGTCCCATATAGTCAAAGCCCCAAACATCAAATGGTTCAATAACAAGTGAATAATTCATAGGCATTTCTTGACGTCTACTAATATTACCAATTCTTTGACATTCATCACAAGATAAGACAAACTTACAGGCATCCTTGAAGAGAGTAGGCCAATAAAAACCAGATTGCAGTACCTTATGTGCAGTTCTATCTCCAACATGGTGTCCTCCATAAGCTTCGGAGTGACACTTGCGTAGGATCTGTTCCTGTTCATGCTCAGGTACACAACGTCTAATAACACCATCTACTCCTTCTTTATAAAGATGTGGGTCATCCCAAAAGTAATGCCTCAAATCATAGAAGAACTTTTTGCTGGTATGTGAAACTAGGTGGTATAAACTTAGCAACAATGTAATTAGCATAGTCAGCATACCATGGAGCAGTATGAGAAGCATTTATGACATTTAATTGCTCATCAGGAAAGCTATCATCAATAGGTAGTGGGTCATCAAGCACATTTTCTAACCTAGACAAGTTGTCTGCAACGAGGTTCTCAGCTCCTTTTCTATCAACAATATGAAAATCAAATCCTTGTAGCAAGAGAACCCATCTAATAAGTCTAGGTTTAGCATCTTTCTTTTCCATAAGATATTTAATAGCAGCATGATCAGTGTGAATAGTTACTTTAGAATCAACAATATTAGGTCTAAACTTATCGCAAGCAAATACAACTGCTAAGAATTCTTTTTCAGTAGTAGCATAATTTCTTTGAGCATTGTCTAGAGTTTTACTAGCATATTGGATAACATTTAGTTTCTTATCAACTCTTTGTCCTAGAATAGCACCTACAGCATAATCACTAGCATCACACATAATTTCAGAGGGTAAATTCCAATCAGGTGGCTGAACAATAGGTGCAGAAATCAATGCTTTCTTAAGTATTTCAAATGCTTCTACAAAATCATCATCAAAGACAAATGGTATATCTTTTTGTAATAAATTAGTCAGAGGCCGAGAGATTTTTGAGAATTCCTTAATGAACCTCCTATAAAATCTGGCATGACCAAGGAAACTTCTTATACCTTTGATGTCCTTGGGACATGGCATCTTTTCAATAGCATCAACCTTGGCTTTATCAACTTCAATACCGCTTTCAGAAACTTTATGCCCCAAGACAATACCTTCATTAACCATAAAGTGGCACTTTTCCCAATTCAAGACAAGATTAGTTTCTTCACATCTCTGCAAAACTCGATCAAGGTTGCTCAAGCAATCATCAAAAGAAGATCCATAGATGGAAAAGCTGTCCATGAAAACCTCACAAATCTTTTCACAAAAGTCAGAGAATATAGCCATCATGCATCTTTGAAAGGTAGCAGGTGCATTACATAAACCAAAAGGCATACGTCTATAAGCAAAAGTACCAAAATGGCATGTAAAAGTAGTCTTTGATTGATCTTTGGCTGACACAGGTATTTGAGAGAAACCAGAATAACCATCTAGAAAGCAAAAATGTGTATGCTTGGATAATCTTTCTAGCATTTGATCGATAAAAGGTAAGGGGTAATGATCCTTTTTAGTAGCCTTATTTAATTTGCGGAAATCAATTACCATCCTATAACCTGTAATAATTATTTGAGGAATCAATTCATCTTTATCATTAGGAACAACAGTAATACCTCCCTTCTTAGGGACACAATGGACAGGGCTTACCCACTGACTATCAGCAACAGGATAAATTATACCTGCCTCAAGGAGCTTTAGTATCTCCTTTCTTACCACTTCTTTCATTTTAGGATTCAGCCGGCATTGATGATCATGAACTGGTTTAGCATCTTCTTCCACATTAATTATATGTTGACATAGAGTGGGACTAATGCCCTTAAGATCATCAAGAGTATACCCAATAGCAGCACGGTGCTTCTTCAGAGTTTTCAATAATCTCTCTTCTTCATGTTCTGAAAGGTTAGCACTAATAATAACAGGATATATCTTTTTATCATCAAGATAAGCATATTTAAGAGTATCAGGTAACGGTTTAAGCTCAAACACGGGATCACCCTTGGGTGGAGGAGGATCCCCTAGGATTTCAACAGGTAAATTATTTTTCAGAATAGGTTCATGTTTAAAGAATACTTCATCTAATTCCCTTCTTTCATTCATAAACATGTCATTTTCATGGTCTAGCAAATATTGTTCTAAAGGATCAATAGGAGGTACGGCAATAGAAGCAAGACCAATAATTTCATCCTTACTAGGTAATTCTTCTTCATGGTGTTGTCTACTAAATTTAGAAAAATTAAATTCATGAGTCATATCATCTAAACCGACAGTAACAACATCCCTTTTGCAATCTATGGTAGCATTAATAGTGTTTAAGAAGGGTCTACCAAATATAATGGGACAAAAGCTATCTTGTGGGGAACCAAGAACAAGAAAATCAACAGGATATTTATTTTTCCCACACAAGACTTCAACATCTCTAACAATTCCCATTGGTGAAATAGTATCTCTATTGGCAAGTTTAATTGTGACATCAATATCTTCTATTTCAGCAGGTGCAATCTCATGCATAATTTCTTTATATAAGGAATGAGGTATTGCGCTAGCACTAGCACCCATATCACGTAAGCCATGATAACAATGATCTCCTATTTTAACAGAAATAACCGGCATGCCTACCACAGGTCTAGGTGTATCTTTATCATAGGGTTTAGCAATTCTAGCAGTTTCATCACAGAAATAAATAACATGCCCATCAATATTATCAGACCAGAGATCTTTAATAATAGCAATATTAGGTTCAACTTTAACTTGCTCAGGAGGTGTATATGTTTTAATATTGCTTTTACGAACTACAGTTGAAGGTTTAGCATGATGCTTTATCCTAACAGGGAAAGGTGGTTTCTCAACATAAGAAGTAGGAACAATAGGATCATTATAAGTGATAGTCTTTTCTTCAACTTTAATAGGTGCAGCTACTTTTACTTCTATGGGAGGATGATATTTAAACCACTTCTCCTTGGGGAGATCAACATAGGCAGCAAAAGATTCACAGAAAGAAGCTACTATCTCAGAGTCAAGTCCATATTTAGTGCTAAATTTATGAAAAATATCGGTATCCATAAAAGATTTAACACAATCAAAACTAGGTGTCATACCTGACTCCTTACCATTGTCGAGGTCCCAATCTTCAGAGTTGTGCTTAATTCTTTCCAATAAATCCCATTTGAATTCAATAGTCTTCATCATAAAAGAGCCAGCACAAGAAGTATCAAGCATGGTGCGATTGTTACCAGAAAGCCGAGCATAAAATTTTTGAATAATCATTTCTCTTGAGAGCTCATGATTGGGGCATGAATACAACATTGATTTAAGCCTCCCCCAAGCTTGAGCGATGCTTTCTCCTTCGTGAGGCCAAACATTATATATGTAATTGCGATCACGATGAACAAGATGCATAGGGTAAAACTTCTGATGAAATTCCAATTTCAATCGTTTGTAATTCCAAGACCTCATATCATCACATAGCCTATACCATGTCGATGCATCTCCCCTCAAAGATAAAGGGAAGACCTTCTTCTTAACAACATCTCCGGGTACACCTACAAGCTTAAATAATCCACAAACTTCATCCACATATATCAGATGTTCATCAGGATGTTTTGTTCCATCTCCTACAAAAGGATTAGCTAGCAGTTTTTCTATCATACCCGCAGGAACTTCAAAGAAAGCATTTTCATTTTCATTTTGATTTTCATTTTCAGTAGGTTCAGTAGGTTGAGGAGCAACTCTTTGCTCTACTGGTCAGGGTGAAGATACCCTGAACAAGCCCCTCAGAGGATTACTTTCCATAGTAACAAGTGACAGTAAATTTCAGCACACTATATAAATTTTTCCTTACCAAATTCCACCTACCAAAGGCGCTTCACTCCCCGAAAACGGCACCAGAAAGAGTCTTGATGACCCACAAGTATAGGGTATCTATCGTAGTCCTTTCGATAAGTAAGAGTGTCGAACCCAACGAAGAGCAGAAGGAAATGATAAGCGGTTTCCAGCAAGGTATTCTCTGCAAGTACTGGAATAAGTGGTAACAGATAGTTTTGTGATAGGATAATTTGTAACGAGCAACAAGTAACAAAAGTAAATAAAGTGCAGCAAGGTGGCCCAATCCTTTTGTAGAAAATGACAAGCCTGGACAAAGTCTTATATGATGTAAAGCGCTCCCGAGGACACATGGGAATATCGTCAAGCTAGGTTTCATCACGTTCATATGATTCGCGTTCGATACTTTGATAATTTGGTATGTGGGTGGACCAGTGCTTGGGTGCTGCCCTTACTTGGACAAGCATCCCACTTATGATTAACCTCTATTGCAAGCATCCGCAACTACAACAAAAGTATTAAGGTAAACCTAACCATAGCATGAAACATATGGATCCAAATCAGCCCCTTACGAAGCAACGCATAAACTAGGGTTTAAGCTTCTGTCACTCTAGCAACCCATCATCTACTTATTACTTCCCAATGCCTTCCTCTAGGCCCAAATAATGGTGAAGTGTCATGTAGTCGATGTTCACATAACACCACTAGAGGAGAGACAACATACATCTCATCAAAATATCGAACGAATACCAAATTCCACATGACTACTAATAGCAAGACTTCTCCCATGTCCTCAGGAACAAAAGTAACTACTCACAAAGCATAAACATGTTCATAATCAGAGGGGTATTAATATGCATATAGGATCTGAACATATGATCTTCCACCAATTAAACCAACTAGCATCAACTACAAGGAGTAATTAACACTACTAGCAACCTACTAGCACCAATCCCGGACTTGGAGACAAGAATTGGATACAAGAGATGAACTAGGGTTTTGAGGAGATGGTGCTGATGAAGATGTTGATGGAGATTGCCCTCTCCCGATGAGAGGAGAGTTGGTGATGACGATGGCGATGATTTCCCCCTCCGGGAGGGAAGTTTCCCTCGGCAGAACAGCTCCGCAGAGCCCTAGATTGGTTCCGCCAAGGTTCCGCCTCGTGGCGGCGGAGTTTCGTCCGAGAAGATGGCTTTTTTTTTCCATCGAAAGACTTCATATAGCAGAAGATGGACCGGAGGGCCACCAGGGGGCCACGAGGTAGGGGCGCGCCCAGGGGGGTAGGGCGTGCCCCCACCCTCGTGGGCAGGGTGTGGCCCCCCTGGTGAAGTTCTTGCTCTCATATTTTTTATATATTTGAAAACGTCTTCCGTGAAGTTTCAGGACTTTTGGAGCTATGTAGAATAGGTCTCTAATATTTGCTCCTTTTCCAGCCCAGAATCCCAGTCGGCATTCTCCCTCTTTATGTAAACCTTGTAAAATAAGAGAGAATAGGCATAAGTATTGTGACATAATGTGTAATAACAGCCCATAATGCAATAAATATCGATATAAAGCATGATGCAAAATGGACGTCTAATGTGCACGCATCCTACACATGTTTGCGCTTACATTTTTGTGCACTGCATGGGTAGCATTTTTCTTTATGTGTTTTCCTCTTACGTGTCCTTTTTTCTAGTGTACGGGTGCACTGCTTTTGTGCCTCTATGTGCACTGCATTCGTCATAGTCCTGTGCTGCAGGTGTACACATTTTGCACTGTGCATCCTTCTTTGCTAAAGTGTGACTGGTTATGCCAACGCTGCGGACTGCATGGCTTACATTTAAGGACTACATCAGGTGCACTAATTCTGCTTTTGTGCACTGCAAAAGTGCTTCTCTTGTGCTTCATTTTGAGCATGTACTGCACTTCATGCACACATATAGTGAACTTCCTGGTAAGTTTGGAGAACTGCACACATAAAATGGTCTGGATTATAATTTTTTAGAGAATTATTATTTAATGATCTGCGTTAGTTCGTGGGAATTTCTGCAGTCAAAGTAACTTCCTGGTAAGACTTTTTTTTTTGGTAACATAAACCTTTATTGATTGTCCTTCATTCTTGGTAACATAATTTTCATTAACTCCTCTTTAATTTTCAGTTTTGACCTTTTTGCATTCCTCTCCTATAAATGTAGGCCAACTTCTACTTGCAAGTTCATTTCTCCTCTAGCCGCAACTTCTCTCCTTTCTCCTAGCCTCTCTTTTTTTTTCCTTTTCTAGGTTTTTGTTGCGATGGCTCCAGGCCCCTGCGAATCTCTCCTGCTGTGGCCATGGTTGTGGTGTGCCGACGCACTGCGATTGCTCAGCTTGCTCGCAGGCCCGTCGTGCTCGTCGTGGGGGGAAGGTATTGTGCCGAGCTGGGCGAGCGGAGCAGCTTGCATATGGCACATTATTCACAGAAGGATTGGATATGGGCCACATCAACGTTTTTCTGTTCTATTCCGCCTTGCTTCGCCGTGGCCTTGGCCGCACAAGTCCTTTTGTCCATCAGTTACGCCAACAGATGTGGAGACTCACTACAAGATGGTATTTTTGCTTGATCTGATTTTTTCTTTGTGTTTTTTTTTGTATAATTCCATACTAGTCTGAACTTCTAGTTTTTTAGGAATGCACTTATTTTGTTTTATTGAAGTGTACTGCACTATGTACTTATATCTTGTTTTTATTTTTTGCTTGTGTGCATGGAGCTCGTGTTTTAGTTTGCATGGTTACAATATGTGAACTGCTTAGATATTAGATGAGAGTACTAGTTTCCACAATTTTCCCCGCTTGTACGGTGTGTACTACATGCAGGTAGTCTCAAGAACTTCATGATAGTTAGAAGTGTACTGCTTGTTTGCAAGTTCCGTACTGCATATTAGATTGCGTTTAATCTGTACTGCTGGTTGGACTGTTGTACACTTCATCTAGCTTGTGTCTGTACTTTGTGTAGGTTTTTACTGGTTCTGTGCAAAGTATGAGAATTGTACTACTAGTATCGTCGCCAAACAGTTTTAATTTTTTTTGCAGAAAATCCCCCAACGAGCTGTTAGGTATCTGGCTCAAGAAGAAGGGAATTCTCCAAGTTGTTCTTGGTAATGGACACCTTCAAACCAGCCAAGTACCGTGTAGGCGTTGACGGGCGGCTGTGTCTGCAGAAAGGGTGGAAGGAATTTGTCATTGATAGTGGCCTGAAGTCTGAGCAAGTTGTTGTCCTCAACTTCTTTGAACTCGAGGATCGTACGGTTAGAATCACGTTTGACGTGATTGGTTAAGGTTATGAGGTTGATTTGTAATAAGTACTTTTTGTGTCGAACGCTTCATCTCTTTTGATGTGTTTTGTAATAAGTACTTTTGTGATCTGAACCGCTTCAATTATTATTCAGAACTTCGTGCTGCAGTGAGCTAACTGCATTTTTTACATGGGTTTGGATCAAAATGTGTCAATGTTTACTCTAGACTGCTATATATATGGTATACTCTATACACATTTCTCTTTACATGGTTTAGTTGAATAACTCATAGTCAGGTGGGAAATTTGTGTTTACACAAAATTTAAACTGATACATAAGTCGTACATATAAGCAAACTATATGTATATGATTAATTTATTGAAGTTCATCTATTTGTTCATTAACCTGCTGCTTCTTCGCGGTGACTGGAGCGTGTCTAATGTCGCACTTTCTTTTGTTTTCCGTGGCGGTGTTGCTGGTTCTTGTCTCTGCATTGTGTTTGTAGCCTGCGTGCTGGTTGATGGCTGCTTTTGTTTTTCAGCTTATGAACTGCATCCTTCTTGCTCCCCGTGTGCTGTTGATGGCTGCTTTCGTTTTCCAGTGCTTGTGAACTGCATCCTTCTTTGCTCCCGCGTGCTGGTTGATTGCGGCTTTGGTTTTTCCAGTGTTGTGAACTGCATCCTTCTTTGCTCCCCGCGTGCTGGTGATTGCGGTTTGTTTTTTAGTTGTGAACTGCATCCTCTTCTGCTTGTGGCATTGTTTCTTCATGTTCTTCGTCCTCTCTATATCTTCCTCTTCTTCCTTCCTCTCTTCATCATCTATTTCTTCATAAGCCACTGCTTCTTCAGTTTCTTCATGTTCTTCGTCCTCTTCACTCTCTTCTTCCTCCTCTCTTCTTCATCTGCTTCTTCATAAGCCATTTCTTCTTCAGTTGTGTCACCATCTTCTTCTTTGATTTCATCTTCTTCGTCTTCCTCATTTTCTGATCTTGTTCTTTTGGGGCAGGTTCTTGAATTGTGTCTCTTCCTCTTTTTGCAGATGCTACAAACGTCTCGGTTTCGTCCATTTCTTAGTGTTGTGAGTGGAATTTCTGTTTGGTTGTGCATCGCCATGTCCTCGTTTTTCTTGTTCATGTCTTTTTGTACATGTCCTGGAATTGTGGCCGCTGATTTCATTACATGTCTTGCACCTTCTTATTCCCAGTGGGTGACCATCACTGTCCAGCTCAGGCTGTGGCTTACTGTTTTTGTCATCATTTTTCTCCTTGCATGCAACTTTTCTGGGTTGCGTCGCCCTTTCTTCCTTCCTCTTGTGTTTGAAACAGGAGGTGGAAGAATTGTTTCTTTTTTGATAGCACCAGTTGCTTGTGTTTGGTATTTTCTACTTGCTCGGATAGTTCTGTTGATGTGCTTACTTGTTTACCCAGTCGCGGCTAGTATGTCCCATGTACTGCAGCACACCGGACATACGCGACAGCGTTGACATCATCTGAGCATGTGTGTGGTTGTCTAGTTGCATGTCTTTCACTAACTGGTCTATCAAAGGATCGTCTTTTTTGTGCGATCGCATGTGCAAAAGCATCCCGGGGCTTTCCAGCATCTTGTGATTGTGGTTGAGTTCAACCATTTCTATCACAAATTTGCCATCCTTCCTTTTTGACTCTAATCTTTGCCTTGCAGCCAATCCTTTTTGATGTCTTCTAACGTTTCCGGTGATAATCTGACACAGTCTGCTTGTGCGTCCCTTCTCTTGAGTAGACAATGTAGGCATTTGTCTTGTTTTGACCTCTTGCGTATGCCAAACCCTGCATATCTTGCATAATTGTTGTAAAAGTCCCATGCCTTTTCGTATGTGGTGAACTTCATTCGCAGCAGGTATGAGGTTCAGGCATGTTTTTATCCTGCATTTAAGTGCAATGCTCTATGAGATAATTTGTTTGTTCTGTTTTTTAAATACGAGGAGTGCTATACGAGTTTAATAAAGCATTGCAATGTTCCTAAGTTTTCAGAAGACTGTATTAGATGCTTAGGTCAAACCTCACAAGAAATATCAGTGTGCACTACAATGTTATCTGAATGGACTGCATATTATTATTTTTTCAGGACATAAACTTACATGTGTGTAGAGTCACCCGGGTGTTTGCAGCTCGTGGGTTGATTGGACATGGCGGGGAAGAGCGAGAGAACACGGAGGAGGGGAAAAAGAGAGAGATCTGTATAACCCCGCCATGTCCAATACAACCCGGCGAGCTGCAAACACCATCGGGTGAATCGACTCTACACACATGTAAGTTTAGTGTTCTGAAAAAAAAATATTTGCAGTCCATTCAGATAACATTGCAGTGCACACTGATATTTCTTGTGAGGTTTGACCTAGCATCTAATACATTGGATTCTTCTGAAAACTTAGGAACATTGCAATGCTTTATTAAACTCGTATGCACTCCTCGTATTTAAAAAACAGAACAGAACAAATTATCTCATAGAGCATTGCACTTAATGCAGGATAAAAACATGCCGCTGAACCTCATACCTGCCGCTGGAATGAAGTTACCACGATACGAAAAGGCATGGGACTTACAATATATGCAAGATATGCAGGGTTTGGCATACGCAAGAGGTCAAAAGACATGACAAATGCCTACATTGTCTGCTCAAGAGAAGGGATGCACAAGCAGACTGTGTCAGATTATCACCGGAAACGTCAGAAGACATCAAAAAGGATTGGCTGCAAGGCAAAGATTAGAGTCAAAAAGGAAGGATGGCAAATTTGTGATAGAAATGGTTGAACTCAACCACAATCACAAGATGCTGGAAAGCCCCGAGATGCTTTGCACATGCGATCGCACAAAAAAGACGATCCTTTGATAGACCAGTTAGTGAAAGACATGCAACTGGACAACCCACACATGCTCAGATGATGTCATGATCGTATGGAAGTTGGTGCTCAATGAAGAAGAGAAAGAAGAAGCAAAACTAAAGCAAGCAGAGAAATCCCAGCATGACAATAATGCCGAGCAAGTAGAAAATACCAAACACAGCGGAACTGGTGCTATCAAAAAAGAAACAATTCTTCCACCTCCTGTTTCAAACACAAGAGGAAGGAAGAAAGGGGCGAACGCAACCCAGAAAAAGGTTGCATGCAAGGAGAAAAATGATGACAAAAACAGTAAGCCACAGCCTGAGCTGGACAGTGATGGTCACCCACTGGGAATAAGAAGGTGCAAGACATGTAATGAAATCAGCGGCCACAATTCCAGGACATGTACAAAAAGACATGAACAAGAAAAACGAGGACATGGCGATGCACAACCAAACAGAAATTCCACTCACAACACTAAGAAATGGACGAAACCGAGACGTTGTAGCATCTGCAAAAAGAGGAAGAGACACAATTCAAGAACCTGCCCCAAAAGAACAAGATCAGAAAATGAGGAGAGAAGAAGAAATCAAAGAAGAAGATGGTGACACAACTGAAGAAGAAATGGCTTATGAAGAAGCAGATGAAGAAGAGGAGGAAGAAGAAAGAGTGAAGAGGACGAAGAACATGAAGAAACTGAAGAAGAGTGGCTTATGAAGAAACAGATGATGAAGATGAGGAAGAGGAAGAAGAGAGTGAAGAGAGTGAAGAGGACGAAGAACATGAAGAAACAATGCCAACAAGACCACCACAAGGGAATGCTGTTGCTAGAGAAAAACCGAGAACGCACAGGGAGCAAAGGATGCAGTTCACACTCAAAAACAAAAGCCGCAAACCAGCGCGGGGAGCAAAGAAGGATGCAGTTCACAGCACTGGAAAACGAAACCAGCCATCAACCAGCACGCGGGGAGCAAGGAAGGATGCAGTTCACAGCACTCAAAAAAAAGCAGCCATCAACCAGCACGAGGGACTACAAACACAACGGTGCAGAGACAAGAACCAGCAACACCGCCACGGAAAACAAAAGAAAGTGCGACATTAGACACGCTCCAGTCACCGTGGAGAAGCAGCAGGTTAACGACCAAATAGATGAACTTCAATAAATTAATCATATGCATAGCAGTTTTTATCTGTATGACTTATGTATCAGTTTAAATTTTGTGTAAACACAAATTTCCCACTGACTATGAGTTATTCAACTAAACCATGTAAAGAGAAATGGTGTATAGAGTATACCATATATATAGTCTAGAGTAAACATTGACACATTTTGATCCAAAAACCATGTAAAAATGCAGTTAGCTCACTGGCAGCACGAAGTTCTAGAATAATAATTGAAGCGGTTCAGATCACAAAAGTGCTTATTACAAAACACATCAAAAGATGAAGCGTTCGAACACAATACTTATTACAAATCAACCTCATAACCTTAACCAATCACGTCAAATGATTCTAACGTACGATCCTCGAGTTCAAAGAAGTTGAGGACAACAACTTGCTCAGACAGGACTATCAATGACAAATTCCTTCCAGCCTTTCTGCAGACACAGCCGCCCGTCAACGCCTACATGGTACTTGGCTGGTTTAAGGTGTCCATTACCAAGAACAACTTGGAGAATTCCCTTCTTCTTGAGCAAGATACTAATAGCTCGTTAGGGATTCTGTGCAAACAAATATAAGAACTGTTTTGGCGACGATACTTAGCAGGATACATATTCTAATTTGCACAGACAAGTAAACACACACAGTACTGACACTAGCTGAGAAGTTGTAAAAAATCTAACACAAGATTAAACGCATCTAATGCAGTGTCGGGAACTTGACACAAGCAAGTATGCTTAACTATTATGAAGTTCTTGAGACTACCTGCATGTAGTACACACCGTACAAGCGGGGAAAATTGTGGAAACTATTACTTCTCATCGTATCTAAGCAGTTCACATATTGTAACCATGCAAACTAAAACACGAGCTCCATGCACACAAGCAAAAAAATAAAAACAAGATATAAGTACAAGTGCAGTACACTTCAATAAAACAAAATAAGTGCGTTCTAAAAAACTAGAAGTTCAGACTAGTATGGAATTATACAAAAATAGAAAAACACAAAGAAAAAAATCAGATCAAGCGAAAAATACATCTTGTAGTGAGTCTCCACATCTGTTGGCGTAAGCTGATGGACAAAAGGACTTGTGCGGCCAAGGCCATGTGAAGCAGGGCGGAATAGAACGCAAAACGTTGATGTGGCCCATATCCAATCCTTCTGTGAATGTGCCATATGCAAGCTGCTCCGCTCGCCCAGCTCGACACAATACCTTCCCCCCACGACGAGCACGACGCCTGCGAGCAAGCTGAGCAATCGCAGTGCGTCGGCACACCACAACCATGGCCAGCGGGAAGATTCGCGCAGGGGCCTGGAGCCATCGCAACAAAAACCTAGAAAAGGAAAAAATAAAAGAGGCTAGAGAAAGGAGAGAAGTTGCGGCTAGAGGAGAAATGAACTGCAAAGGAAGGGAAGTTGTCTACATTTATGAAGAGGAATGCAAAAGGTAAAAAAATTAAAGGGGAGTTAATGAAAATTATGTTACATGAAATGAAGGACAATCAATAAAGGCTGTTACCAAAGAAAAAGGACCAAAAAGAAGGAGTACTTTGACTGCAGCAATTCCCAGAACTACAGCCATTATAATAATTCTTCTCTAAAAATTATAATCCGTAGACCATTTTATGTGTGCAGTTCTCCACTTACCAGGAAGTTCATTATATGTGTGCATGAAGTGCAGTACATGCTCAAAATGAAGCACAAGAGAAGCACTTTTGCGCAGTGCACAAAGCAGAATTAGTGCACATGTAGTCCTTAAATGTAAGTCATGCAGTCCGCAGCGTTGGCATAAACAATCAACTTTGGCAAAGAAGGATGCATGCAGTGCAAAATGTGTACACCTGCAGCACAGGACTATGACGAATGCAGTGCACATAGAGGCAACAAAGCAGTGCACACGCGTACACTAGAAAAAAGGATACACGTAAGAGGAACAATAAAAATGCTACCATCGTAGTGACAAAAATGTAACGCAAACATGTGTAGGAGACTTCATGACGTGATACGTCCATTTTGCATCATGCTTTTATATCAATATTTATTGTATTATGGGCTGTTATTACACATTATGTCACTATACTTATGCCTATTCTCTCTTATTTTACAAGGTTTACATGAAGAGGGGGAATGCCGACAGCTGGAATTCTGGGCTGGAAAAGGAGCAAATATTGGAGACCTATTCTGCACAGCTCCAAAAGTCTTGAAGCTTCACGGGAGCACGTTTCAGAATATATAAAAAATATTGGACGAAGGAAGTACCAGAGGGGAGCCACCCACCATCCATGAGGGTGGGGGCGCGCCCCCTGCCGCGTGGGCCCCCTGGCAGGCCTCCGGTGTCCATCTTTTGCTATATGATGTCTTTTGCCCTGGAAAAATCATAAGCAAGCTCACGGGACGAAACTCCGCCGCCACGAGGCGGAACCTTGGTGGAACCAATCTAGGGCTCCGGCGGAGCTATTCTGTCAGGAAAACTTCCATCCGGGAGGGGGAAATCATCACCATCGTCATCACCATCGTCATCACCATCGATCCTCTCATCGGGAGGGGGTCAATCTCCATCAACATTTTCAACAGCACCATCTCATCTCAAACCCTAGTTCATCTCTTGTATCCAATCTTTATTCCAAAACCTCACATTGGTACCCGTGGGTTGCTAGTAGTGTTGATTACTCTTTGTAGTTGATGCTAGTTGGTTTATTCGGTGGAAGATCATATGTTCAGATCCTTTATGCATATTAATACCCCTCTGATTATGAACATGAATATGATTTGTGAGTAGTTACGTTTGTTCCTGAGGACATGGGAGAAGTCTTGCTATAAGTAGTCATGTGAATTTGGTATTCGTTCGATATTTTGATGAGATGTATGTTGTCTTTCCTCTAGTGGTGTCATGTGAACGTCGACTACATGACACTTCACCATTGTTTGGGCCTAGAGGAAGGCATTGGGGAGTAATAAGTAGATGATGGGTTGCTAGAGTGACAGAAGCTTAAACCCTAGTTTATGAGTTGCTTCGTAAGGGGCTGATTTGGATCCATATGTTTCATGCTATGGTTAGGTTTGCCTTAATACTTCTTTTGTAGTTGCGGATGCTTGCAAGAGGGGTTAATCATAAGTGGGATGCTTGTCCAAGGAAGGGCAGTACCCAAGCACCGGTCCACCCACATATCAAATTATCAAAGTACCGAATGCGAATCATATGAACGTGATGAAAACTAGCTTGACGATAATTCCCATGTGTCCTCGGGAGCGCTTTCCTTTATATAAGAGTTTGTCCAGGCTTGTCCTTTGCTACAAAAAGGATTGGGCCATCTTGCTGCACCTTATTTACTTTTATTACTTGTTACCCGTTACAAATTACCTTATCACAAAACTATCTATTACCGATAATTTCAGTGCTTGCAGAGAATACCTTACTGAAAATTGCTTATCATTTCCTTCTGCTCCTCGTTGGGTTTGACACTCTTACTTATCGAAAGGACTACGATAGATCCCCTATACTTGTGGGTCCTCAAGACTCTTTTCTGGCGCCATTGCCGGGGAGTGAAGCACCTTTAGTAGGTGGAATTTGGTAAGGAAAAATTTATATAGTGTGCTGAAATTTACTGTCACTTGTTACTATGGAACACAACCCTTTGAGGGGCTTGTTCGGGGTATCTTCACCCCGACCAGTAGAGAAAAGAGTTGCTCCTCAACCTACTGAACCTGCTGAAAATGTTTACTTTGAAATTCCTTCGGGTATGATAGAGAAACTTCTAGCTAATCCTTTTACAGAAGATGGAACATTGCATCCCAATATGCACCTAATCTACGTGGATGAAGTTTGTGGATTATTTAAGCTTACAGGTATGGCCGAGGATGTTATCAAGAAGAAGGCCTTCCCTTTATCTTTGAAGGGAAAGGCATTGACATGGTTTAGGCTATGTGATGATATGGGATCATGGAACTACAACCGATTGAAATTGGAATTTCATCAGAAGTTTTATCCTATGCATCTTGTTCATCGTGATCGTAATTATATATATAATTTTTGGCCCCGCGAAGGAGAAAGCATCGCTCAAGCTTGGGGGAGGCTTAAGTCAATGTTATATTCATGCCCCAATCATGAGCTCTCAAGAGAAATTATTATTCAAATTTTTTATGCTCGGCTTTCTCTCGATGATCACTCCATGCTCGATACTTCTTGTACTGGCTCTTTTATGATGAAGACTATTGAATTCAAATGGGATTTATTGGAGAGAATTAAACGCAACTCTGAAGATTGGGATCTCGACGAAGGTAAGGAGTCAGGTATAACTCCAAAGTTTGATTGTGTTAAATCTTTTATGGATATCGATGCCTTTCACGAATTTAGCACTAAATATGGACTTGACTCTGAGATAGTAGCTTCTTTCTGTGAATCCTTTTCTACTCTTGTTGATCTCCCTAAGGAGAAGTGGTTTAAATATAATCCTCCCATTGAAGTAAAAGTAGTTGCACCTATTAAAGTTGAAGAAAAGACTATCACTTATAATGATTCTGTTGTTCCTACTGCTTATATTGAGAAACCATCTTTCCCTATTAGAATAAAGGATCATGCTAAAGCTTCAACTGTAGTTCGTAACAGTAATACCAGAACACCTACACCCTCTGAGCAAATTAAACTTGAACCTAGTGTTGCTATGGTTAAAGATCTCTTGGCCGATAATATTGATGGGCATGTCATTTACTTCTGTGATGAAGCTGCTAGAATTGCTAGACCCGATACTAAACATAAACATAGACCTGTTGTAGGCATGCCTGTTAATTCTGTTGAAATAGGAGATCATTGCTATCATGGCTTATGTGATATGGGTGCTAGTGCAAGTGCAATAACTCATTCCTTATATAAAGAAATTATGCATGATATTGCACCTACTGAGACAGAGGAAATTGATGTTGCAATTAAGCTGGCCAATAGAGACACTATTTCACCAGTTGGGATTGTTAGAGATGTTGAAGTCTTGTGTGGGAAAGTTAAATATCCTACTGATTTTCTTGTTCTTGGTTCCCCACAAGATAATTTTTGTCCCATTATATTTGGTAGACCCTTCTTGAATACTATTAATGCTAGGATAGATTGCAAAAAGGATGTTGTTACTATTGGTTTGGGAGATATGTCTCATGAGTTTAATTTTTCTAAATTTCATGGACAACCCCATGATAAAGAATTGCCTAGTAAAGATGAAATTATTGGTCTTGCTTCTATTGCCGTGCCTCCTAATGATCCTTTAGAACAATATTTGTTAGACCATGAAAATGATATGTTTATGAATGAAAGAAGGGAAATAGATGAAGTATTCTTTAAACAGGGACCTATTTTGAAACACAACTTGCCTGTTGAAATCCTAGGGGATCCTCCTCCACCCAAGGGTGATCCCGTGTTTGACCTTAAACCTTTACCTGATACTCTTAAATATGCTTATCTTGATGAGAAAGAGATATATCATGTTATTATTAGTGCTAACCTTTCAGAGCATGAAGAAAAGAAATTATTGAGAACTCTGAAGAAGCACCGTGCTGCTATTGGATATACTCTTGATGATCTTAAGGGCATTAGTCCCACTCTATGCCAGCACAAAATAAAATTGGAGAAAGACGCGAAACCGGTTGTTGATCACCAACGACGGTTAAATCCTAAGATGAAAGAAATGGTAAGAAAAGAAATACTAAAGCTTCTGGAGGCAGGTATAATTTATCTCATTGCTGATAGTCAGTGGGTAAATCCTGTCCATTGTGTCCCTAAGAAGGGAGGTATTACTGTTGTTCCTAATGATAAAGATGAATTGATCCCACAAAGAATTGTTACAGGTTATAGAATGGTAATTGATTTCCGCAAATTAAATAAAGCTACTAAAAAGGATCATTACCCTTTACCTTTTATTGATCAAATGCTAGAAATATTATCCAAATATACACATTTTTGCTTTCTAGATGGTTATTATGGTTTCTCTCAAATACCTGTGTCAAAAGAGGACCAAGAAAAGACAACTTTTACTTGCCCTTTCGGTACCTTTGCTTATAGACGTATGCCTTTTGGTTTATGCAATGCACCTGCTACCTTTCAAAGATGTATGACTGCTACATTCTCTGACTTTTGTAAAAAGATTGTTGAGGTTTTCATGGATGATTTCTCCATTTATGGAACTTCTTTTGATGATTGCTTAAGCAACCTTGATCAAGTTTTGTAGAGATGTGAAGAAACTAATCTTGTCTTGAATTGGGAGAAGTGCCACTTTATGGTTAATGAAGGTATTGTCTTGGGGCATAAAATTGCTGGAAGAGGTATTGAAGTTGATAAAGCTAAAGTTGATGCTATTGAAAAGATGCAGTGTCCTAAGGACATTAAAGGTATAAGAAGTTTCCTTGGTCATGCCGGTTTTTATAGGAGGTTCATTAAGGACTTCTCTAAAATTTCTAGGCATCTGACTAACCTCTTACAAAAAGATGTTCCATTTGTCTTTGATGATGATTGTGTAGAAGCATTTGAAATACTTAAGAAATCCTTGATTTCTGCACCTATTGTTCAGCCACCTCATTGGAATTTACCCTTTGAAATTATGTGTGATGCTAGTGATTATGCTATAGGGGTTGTTCTAGGACAAACAGTTGATAAGAAATTAAATGTTATCCAATATGCTAGTAAGACTCTGGACAGTGCCCAGAGAAATTACGCTAATACTAAAAAATAATTTTTAGCAGCTGTGTTTGCTTGTGATAAGTTCAGACCTTATATTCTTGATTCTAAAGTAACTGTTCACACTGATCATGCTGCTATTAAATATCTTATGGAAATAAAAGATGCTAAACCTAGACTTATTAGATGGGTTCTCTTGCTACAAGAATTTGATTTGCATATTATTGATAGAAAGGGAGCTAAGAACCTCATTGCAGACAACTTGTCTAGGTTAGAGAATGTTCTTGATGATCCACTACCTATTGATGATAGTTTTTCTGATGAACAATTAGCTACCATAAATGCATCTCGTACTGCTCCATGGTATGTTGATTATGCTAATTACATTGTTGCTAAATTTATACAACCTAGTTTCACATACCAGCAAAAGAAAAAGTTTTTCTATGATTTAAGGCATTACTTATGGGATGACCCACACCTTTATAAAGAAGGAGTAGATGGTGTTATTAGACGTTGTGTTCCTGAGCATGAACAGGAACAGATCCTACGCAAGTGTCATTCCGAGGCATATGGAGGACACCATGCTGGAGATAGAACTGCACATAAGGTATTGCAATCCGGTTTTTATTGGCCTACTCTCTTCAAGGATGCCCATAAGTTTGTCTTGTCTTGTGATGAATGTCAAAGAATTGGTAATATTAGTAGACGTCAAGAAATGCCTATGAATTATTCACTTGTTAGTGAACCATTTGATGTTTGGGGCTTTGATTATATGGGACCGTTTCCTTCCTCTAATGGGTATACACATATTTTAGTTGCTCTTGATTACGTTACTAAGTGGGTAGAAGCTATTCCAACTAGTAGTGCTGATCAAAACACCTCTATTAAGATGCTTAAAGAAGTTATTTTCCGAGGTTTGGAGTCCCTAGATACTTAATGACTGATGGTGGTTCACATTTTATTCATGGTGTTTTTCGTAAAATGATTGCTAAGTATGATGTTAATCATAGAATTGCATCTCCATATCATCCACTGTCTAGTGGTCAAGTAGAATTAAGTAATAGAAAGCTTAAATTAATTTTGCAAAAGACTGTTAATAGATCTGGAAAGAATTGGTCCAAGAAACTTGATGATGTATTATGGGCTTATAGAAACGCATATAAAAATCCTATGGGTATGTCTCCGTATAAAATGGTTTATGGAAAAGCATGTCACTTACCTCTCGAACTAGAACATAAAGCATATTGGGCCATTAAAGAGCTCAATTATGATTTCAAACTTGCCGGTGAGAAGAGGCTTTTTGACATTAGCTCACTTGATGAATGGAGAACCCATGCTTATGAGAATGCCAAACTGTTTAAAGAAAAAGTTAAAAGATGGCATGACAAAAGGATACAAAATCATGAGTTTAACGTAGGTGATTATGTTTTGCTATACAACTCCCATTTAAGATTTTTTGCAGGAAATCTCCTCTCTAAATGGGAAGGTCCTTACGTCATCGAGGAGGTCTATCGTTCCGGTGCCATAAAAATCAACAACTTCAAAGGCACAAATCCGAGGGTGGTGAACGGTCAAAAAATCAAACATTATATCTCAGTTAATCCTATAAATGTTGAAACTAATGTTGTTGAAACCGTATCCCCTGAGGAAGACATAATGGACACTTTCCAGAATGTTCCAGACTCCGAAAAGGAAGAGGTATGAGGTACGGTAAGTAAACCGACTCCAAAACAGTTCTAATAGCAATTTTTCTCTGTTTTGGAATATTTAAGGAAATAGGGAAATAAGAAGCAGTCCGGGAAGGACACAAGGGTGGAGGGCGCGCCCTACCCCCTGGGCGCGCCCCCCAGCCTCGTGGGCACCTTGTGTGCTCTCCGGACTCCGTTTTCTTGCACGATACTTCTTTTGGTCGGTAAAAATTCATTATATAATCTCCCGAAGGTTTTGACCACCGTATCATGCAAATATCTCCTGTCTTTGTTTCGAGCTATTTTTCTGACAGATCTAGATCGCCATGACGTCTCCAAGTGCCCCCAAGGACAAGTTCTTCGAGAAGGTCATCAACCCCTACCTCGCAGAGGTGCTGCAACACCCTCAAACCATTGAGATGCGTGAGGGGTTGCTGCACATCCGTGATGTTGAGGGACCAAGGAGGACCGGAAGCACGGAGACAAGACTCGAGGCACTGGAGCAACACGTTTTCAAGTGCCAAGAGATGGTGGAACGTGGACTCGACTCCAATCACATAATGATCGCGGAGTTCACCAACAACCACAAGATGGATGACAAGAACATTGGGGAGGCCATCTTCAAGCTTCACGAGAAAATTGAGCGCCTCCAAGCCCAGATCTATGACCTGCAAAACCAAAACTGTGAGTATGAATATAGATTCAAGAGGATGAGTTTGGCTGCAGATTTGAGGACCCCGAAGACTCGGTCATCTTTCTATGATGGTGAGCCTATGCCTTGGAAGATGGATGACTAACCTACATCATCAACAACTCCATCATCACCACCTCCAAGGAAGGAGACATAAACACATGGGTATGGGCACTCCCCTTGGCAACTGCCAAGCTTGGGGGAGTGCCCCGGTATCGTATCACCATCACACCTTTATCTTTACCATTTTTCTTAGTTTGATCCTTTTGGTAATATATTGATCTAGTAGAATAAAATTTTAGTATGATCTAGTTTCAAGTTTTTCTTTATGATCCTTCTATGTAATCAAGTTTGTGAGCTATATAATAAAGATTAGTGTTGAGTCAAGGGCTTTGCCATCTTGCTATGATCTGGAGGGAATAAAAATAAAAAGGAAGAGAAAGAATAAAAAGAATTAAAGAGATCATATGGATCTTATGGAGAGTAATGACTTCACATATGAAGAGTGTGATGAATAAAAGTTGTTGATAGTTGACAAACATAGTTTTGGTCATCGTTGCAATTAATAGGAAGTAATAAAGAAAGAGAGGTCTTCACATATAAATATACTATCTTAGACATCTTTTATGATTGTGAGCACTCATTAAAATATGACATGCTAAAGATTTGATGTTGGACAAGGAAGACAATGTAATGGGTTATGTTTTCTTACATCCGAAATAAATTATATTGTCATGGATCATCCAACATGTTGGGCTTGCCTTTCCCTCTCATGCTAGCCAAATTCTATGCACCAAGTAAAGATACTACTTGTGCTTCCAAATATCCTTAAACCCAGTTTTGCCATGAGAGTCCACCATACCTACCTATGGATTGAGTAAGATCCTTTAAGTAAGTTGTCATTGTTGCAAGCAATAAAAATTGCTCTCTAAATATGTATGATTTATTAGTGCGGAGAAAATAAGCTTTATACGATCTTGTGATGTGGAAGAAATAAAAGCCATGGACTGCATAATAAAGGTCCATATCACAAGTGGCAATATAAAGTGACGTTCTTTTGCATTAAGATTTTGTGCATCCAACCATAAAAGCACATGACGACCTCTGCTTCCCTCTGCGAAGGGCCTATCTTTTATTCTTGTCTTATGCTTCATACAAGAGTCATGCTGATCTTCACCTTTACTTTTTACATTTTATCCTTTGGCAAGCACAATAATATATATATACGGCTGCACTATTGTGAGCGTGCGCACATTTTTAGTTAATCTACGCGCCGGCTACTGCTCCTAATCACGCGCGGGTGCGCGGGTTGCATGGGTCACTGAGAAGGCTAGATTTTGAGGGTAACGGCATGTGCAAAATAAAGTAACACGCTTTATTTCTGTTACTATGTGTTGCTCCGCTACGCCGCCGCTGCTCCTAATCACGGGCGAGTCGCTGAGAAGGAAGATTTTGAGCGTAACGGCATGTGCAAAATAAAGTAACACATTTATTTATATTACCATGTGTTGCTCCACTACGTGATGATCTTGTGTCAGTACTCATTGCCAGTAATATAGTAAGTATAGATGATAACGGACCTATGTTTTTTACCGGCTCTAAGACATTATGATTTCATTCCTAAACTTTGCCAATAATAGATTAAGTGTAGATAGTAATGGACCTAGGTATTTTACCGGCAGCTAGTAATATATTAAGTGTAGATAGTAATGGACCTACGTTTTTTACGATGGTACGATGGTGTAGGCGTGCCAGGGATGACTTTGTTAACTAAAGCATGCCGATGGTAACATGTTACTATTATTTTTTTATGGGAGGAGGCTGGCAAAGCGACACGAGGGCGATGGTAATCCGTTACTATTTTTTTCCTAGGAGGAGGCCGGCAAAGCGACACCAGCAGTTTTGGTCGTAAGTGTTACGGTCAACCTTTTTCCACATCGGCCGCGCCCTTCGGCCTGGTTAGCGCTCCGGCCGAATTAGCGCGTACTGGTCGGCTCGGTTGATGTGGCTGGAGCGTAGGATAAGGCAAAATGCGCGCAGGCATAGTTTAGCAAGCCTATTATATATATATATATAGGTAAAACTGTGTCTATCATAGCTTGCCACAGAACTAGTTAAGTTTCCCTAAACTTCTAACAGTTCAAAAGTTATCAAAAAATATGAAATAAATATGAAAGCATCTCTCTAATGTAATAAGATGATCCAACAGAGGGATTGTCAAAATATGCATTTATGTGTCCTAGCCAAAAATAATAAGCATTTCAGCTCACCGCGACATAAATATATACTGAACTATTTGTTTTTTTGTCCAGGACACATACAGTCGTATTTCTTTAATCCCTCCGTTGGATCATGTTATATTATAGGTGTGCTGGTTCAGTATTTTTTTCAGAATTTTGGAGAACTTTTGCACCGTTGAAACCCTTAACTAGTTCTGTGGCAAGCACTTGTAGAAAATCCTACTGTTGTTGATATTACTGTTGTTGGATGCGAGTTTTCATGAACTACCGTTGTTGATATTACCCTTGAGGTAAAAGGTTGGGAGGCAAAACTATAAGCCCCTATCTTTCTCTGTGTCCGATTAAAACTTCATACCCATAAGTATTGCGTGAGTGTTAGCAATTGTGAAAGACTAAATGATAGTTGAGTATGTGGACTGATATGTCTCCGTCGTATCTACTTTTCCAAACACTTTTGCCCTTATTTTGGACTCTAACTTGCATGATTTGAATGGAACTAACTCGGACTGACGTTGTTTTCAGCAGAATTGCCATGATGTTATTTATGTGCAGAAACAAAAGTTCTCGGAATGACCTGAAACTCCACGGAGATTATTTTTGGAAATAATAAAAAATACTGGCAAAGAATCAAGGCCAGGGGGCCCACACCCTAGCCACGAGGGTGGGGGGCGCGCCTACCCCCTGGGCGCGCCCCTACCTCGTGGGCCCCCTGGAGCTCCACCGACCTCAACTCCAACTTCATATATTCGTGTTTGGGGAGGAAAAAATAAAGGAGAAGGATTCATCGCATTTTACGATATGGAGCCGCCGCCAAGCCCTAAACTCTCTTGGGAGGGCTGATCTGGCGTCTGTTCGGGGCTCCGAAGAGGGGAATCCGTCGCCGTCGTCATCATCAACCATCCTCCATCACCAATTTCATGATGCTTACTGCCGTGCGTGAGTAATTCCATCGTAGGCTTGCTGTACGGTGATGGGTTGGATGAGATTTATCTTGTAATCGAGTTAGTTTTGTTAGGGTTTGATCCCTAGTATCCACTATGTTCTGAGGTTGATGTTGCTATGACTTTGCTATGCTTAATGCTTGTCACTAGGGCCCGAATGCCACGATTTCAGATCTGAACCTATTATGTTTTCATGAATATATGTGAGTTCTTGATCCTATCTTGCAAGTCTATGGTCACCTACTATGTGTTATGATCCGGCAACCCCGAAGTGACAATAATCGGGACCACTCCCGGTGATGACCGTAGTTTGAGGAGTTCATGTATTCACTATATGTTAATGCTTTGGTCTGGTACTCTATTAAAAGGAGACCTTAGTATCCCTTAGTTTCCACTAGGACCCCGCTGCCACGGGAGGGTAGGACAAAAGATGTCATGCAAGTTCTTTTCCATAAGCACGTATGACTATATTCGGAATACATGCCTACATTACATTGATGAATTGGAGCTAGTTCTGTGTCACACTATGTTATGACTGTTACATGATGAACCACATCCGGCATAATTCTCCATCACTGATCCATTGCCTACGAGCTTTCCATATATTGTTCTTCGCTTATTTACTTTTCCGTTGCTATTGTTATCATCACTACAAAACACCAAAAATATTACTTTTGCTATCGTTACCTTTTGCTACCGTTACCACTACTATCATATTACTTTGCTACTATGCACTTTGCTGCAGATATCAAGTTATCCAGGTGTGGTTGAATTGACAACTCAGCTGCTAATACTTGAGAATATTCTTTGGCCCCCCTTTTGTCGAATCAATAAATTTGGGTTGAATACTCTACCCTCGAAAACTGTTGCGATCCCCTATACTTGTGGGTTATCATGGACTTGCTGAAAAGCTCTTATATTGACTCTTTCCGATGTTATGATAAATTGCAATTGCTTCAATGACTGAGATTATAGCTTGTTAGTTTTCAATGAAGTTTATGATTCATACTTGAAACTGTGAATGAATTGTTACCTTAGCATAAGAGATCATATGACAATATATATATATATATGTGTGTGTGTGTGTGTGTGTGTGTGTGTTGTTCTAAGAATGATCACGATGCTCTCATGTCCGTAATTTATTTTTATTGACAGTTCTATCTCTAAACATGTGGTCATATTTTTCGATATCGGCTTCCGCTTGAGGACAAGCGAGGTCTAAGCTTGGGGGAGTTGATACGTCCATTTTGCATCATGCTTTTATATTGATATTTATTGCATTATGGGCTATTATTACACATTATGTCACTATACTTATGCCTATTCTCTCTTATTTTACAAGGTCACGTGAAGAGGGGGAATGCCGGTAGCTGGAATTCTGGGCTGGAAAGGGAGCAAATATTAGAGACCTATTCTGCACAACTCCAAAAGTCCTGAAACTTCACGGGAGCACGTTTCAGAATATATAAAAAATATTGGGCAAAGGAAGTACCAGAGGGGGGCCACCCACCATCCACGAGGGTGGAGGAGCGCCCTACCCCGTGGGCGCGCCCCCTGCCTCGTGGGCCCCCTGGTAGGCCTCCGGTGGCCATCTTCTGCTATATGAGATCTTTCACCCTGGAAAAAATCATAAGCAAGCTCACGGGACGAAACTCCGCCGCCACGAGGCGGAACCTTGGCGGAACCAATCTAGGGCTCTGGCGGAGCTATTCTGCCAGGGAAACTTCCCTTCGGGAGGGGGAAATCATCACCATCGATCCTCTCATCGGGAGTGTTGGGAAACATAGTAATTTCAAAAAAATCCTACGCACACGCAAGATCATGGTGATGCATAGCAATGAGAGGGGAGAGTATCGTCCATGTACCCTCGTAGACCGTAAGGGGAAGTGTTATGAGAACGCGGTTGATGTAGTCGTACGTCTTCATGATCCGACCGATCCAAGTACCGAACGCACGACACCTCCGAGTTCAGCACACGTTCAGCTCGATGATGTCCCACGAACTCCGATCCAGCAGAGCTTCACGGGAGAGTTCTGTCAGCACGACGGCGTGATGACGGTGATGATGTTGGTACCGACGTAGGGCTTGGCCTAAGGACCTCTATGATATGATCGAGGTGGATTATGGTGGAGGGGGGCACCGCACACGGCTTGGAACAATCAACTTGTGTGTCTTTGGGTGCCCCCCGCCCCCGTATATAAAGGAGCAAGGGGGAGGCCGGCCGGCCTTGGTGCGCCCCAAGGAGAGGAGGAATCCTCCTCCTAGTAGGAGTAGGATTCATCCTTACCTAGTCCTACTAGGAAGGGGGAAGGGGGAAGGAAAGAGAGGGAGAGGGAGAGGGAAAGAGGGGCCGCACCCCCTCCCCTAGTCCAATTCGGACTCCTCATGGGAGGGGGCGCGCCACCTCCTGGGGTGCTTCCCCTCTCCCCTCAGGCCCACTAAGGCCCAATACTTCCCCGGGGGGTTCCGGTAACCCCTCTGGCACTCCGGTTTTCTTCGAAACCATCCGGAACACTTCCGGTGTCCGAATATAGTCGTCCAATATATCAATCTCTATGTATCGACCATATCGGGACTCCTCATCATGTCCGTGATCACATCCGGGACTCCAAACTACCATCGGTACATCAAAACACATAAACTCATAATACCGATCGTCACTGAACTTTAAGCGTGCGGACCCTACGGGTTCGAGAACTATGTAGACATGACCGAGACTCATCTCCAGTCAATAACCAATAGCGGAACCTAGATGCTCATATTGGTTCCTACATATTCTACGAAGATCTTTATCGGTCAAACCGCATAACAACATACGTTGTTCCCTTTGTCATCGGTATGTTACTTGCCCGAGATTTGATCCTCGGTATCCTCATACCTAGTTCAATCTCGTTACCGGCAAGTCTCTTTACTTGTCCCGTAATACATCATCCCGCAACGAACTCATTATTCACAATGCTTGCAAGGCTTATAGTGATGTGCATTACCGAGAGGGCCCAGAGATACCTCTCCGACAATCGGAGTGACAAATCCTAATCTCGATCTGTGCCAACTCAACAAGTACCATCGGAGACACCTGTAGAGCACCTTTATAATCACCCAGTTATGTTGTGACATTTGTTAGCACACAAAGTGTTCCTCCGGTACTCGGGAGTTGCATAATCTCATAGTCATCGGAACATGTATAAGTCATGAAGAAAGCAATAGCAACAAACTAAACGATCATCGTGCTAAGCTAACGGATGGGTCAAGTCAATCACATCATTCTCTAATGATGTGATCCCGTTAATCAAATGACAACTCATGTCTATGGTTAGGAAACATAACCATCATTGATTCAACGAGCTAGTCAAGTAGAGGCAAACTAGTGACACTATGTTTGTCTATGTATTCACAAATGTACTAAGTTTCTGGTTAATACAATTCTAGCATGAATAATAAACATTTATCATGATATATGGAAATATAAATAACAACTTTATTATTGCCTATAGGGCATATTTCCTTCAGTCTCTCACTTGCTCTAGAGTCAATAATCTAGATTACATAGTAATGATTCTAACACCCTTGGAGTCTTGGTGCTGATCATGTTTTGCTCGTGCGAGAGGCTTAGTCAACGGGTCTGCAACATTCAGATCCGTACGTATCTTGCAAATCTCTATGTCTCCCTCCGTGACTTGATCGCGGATGGAATTGAAGCGTCTCTTGATGTGCTTGGTTCTTTTGTGAAATCTGGATTCCTTTGCCAAGGCAATTGCACCAGTATTGTCACAAAAGATTTTCATTGGACTCGATGCACTAGGTATGACACCTAGATCGGATATGAACTCCTTCATCCAGACTCCTTCGTTTGCTGCTTCCGAAGCAGCTATGTACTCTGCTTCACATGTAGATCCCGCCACGACGCTTTGCTTAGAACTGCACCAACTAACAGCTCCACCGTTCAATAAAAACATGTATCCGTTTTGTGACTTAGAGTCATCCGGATTAGTGTCAAAGCTTGCATCGACGTAACCATTTACGACGAGCTCTTTGTCACCTACATAAACGAGAAACATATCCTTAGTCCTTTTCAGGTATTTCAGGATGTTCTTGACCGTTGTCCAGTGATCCGCTCCTGGATTACTTTGGTACCTCCCTGCTAAACTTATAGCAAGGCACACATCAGGTCTGGTACACAGCATTGCATACATGATAGAGCCTATGGCTGAAGCATAGGGAACATCTTTCATTTTCTCTCTATCTTCTGAAGTGGTCGCGCATTTAGTCTGACTCAACTTCACACCTTGTAACACAGGCAAGAACCCTTTCTTTGCTTGATCCATTTTGAATTTCTTCAAAACTTTATCAGGGTATGTGCTTTGTGAAAGTCCAATTAAGCATCGTGATCTATCTCTATGGATCTTGATGCCCAATATATAAGCAACTTCACCGAGGTCTTTCATTGAAAAACTCTTATTCAAGTATCCTTTTATGCTATCCAGAAATTCTATATCATTTCCAATTAGCAATATGTCATCCACATATAATATTAGAAATGCTACAGAGCTCCCACTCACTTTCTTGTAAATACAGGCTTCTCCAAAAGTCTGTATAAAACCATATGCTTTGATCAAACTATCAAAACATTTATTCCAACTCCGAGATGCTTGCACTAGTCCTTAGATGGATCGCTGGTGTTTGCACACTTTTTAGCACCCTTTGGATCGATAAAACCTTCAGGTTGCATCATATACAACTCTTCTTCCAGAAATCCATTCAGGAACGCAGTCTTTACATCCATTTCCAAATTTCATAATCATAAAATGCGGCAATTGCTAACATGATTCGGACGGACTTAAGCATCGCTACGAGTGAGAAAGTCTCATCATAGTCAACTCCTTGAACTTGTTGAAAACCTTTCGCAACAAGTCGAGCTTTGTGGACAGTAATATTACCGTCAGCGTCAGTCTTCTTCTTGAAGATCCATTTATTCTCGATTGCTTGCCGATCATCGGGCAAGTCAACCAAAGTCCACACTTTGTTCTCATACATGGATCCCATCTCAGATTTCATGGCCTCAAGCCATTTTGCGGAATCTGGGCTCATCATCGCTTCCTCATAGTTCGTAGGTTCGTCATGGTCAAGTAACATGACCTCCAGAACAGGATTACCATACCACTCTGGTGCGGATCTTACTCTAGTTGACCTACGAGGTTCGGTAGTAACTTAATCTGAAGTTACATGATCTTCATCATTAGCTTCCTCACTAATTGGTGTAGGAGTCATAGGAACAGATTTCTGTGATGAACTACTTTCCAATAAGGGAGTAGGTACATTTACCTCATCAAGTTCTACTTTCCTCCTACTCACTTCTTTCGAGAGAAACTCCTTCTCTAGAAAGGATCCATTCTTAGCAACAAATGTATTGCCTTCGGATCTGTGATAGAACGTGTACCCAACAATCTCCTTTGGGTATCCTATGAAGACACATTTCTCCGATTTGGGTTCGAGCTTACCAGGTTGAAGCTTTTTCACATAAGCATCGCAGCCCCAAATTTTAAGAAACGACAACTATTGGAGATATAACTATTAGGTATGACCCGCCCAAGAGGGGCCGAGTTATACCTATGGTGATTCATGAAGCCCAAGACAGCTATGGAAGATGGCAGTTCAGTTAAGGGCCCAAGGCCCAAAGGCGACTCAAGGCCCGTAGAGATAAACCGCCATATGTTCTTAACTTGTATTGTAAGGCAGGTATAATTAGAGACCGAGCCGGGCACTATTTATGAGCCGGCCGGGACTCTGTGAGCCGCTGGGCATCGACCTCTGTATATAAAGGGACGACCCTGCTACCTCTTGAGCATGCGTTGGTTTTCCCTTGAAGAGGAAAGGGTGATGCAGCAAAGTGATACGTCTCCAACGTATCTATAATTTTTGATTGTTCCATGCTATTATATTATCGGTTTTGCATGTTTATGGGTTTTATTATGCACTTTTATATTATTTTTGGGACTAACCTATTAACCCAGAGCCAGTGCCAGTTTCTGTTTTTCCCTTGTTTCAGTGTTTCGCAGAAAAGGAAAATCAAACGGAGTCCAATTGACCTGAAACTTCATGGAACTTATTTTTGGACCAGAAGAAGCCCACGGAGTATCGAAGTTGGACCAGGAGAGTCCCGGGCTGCCCACGAGGGTGGGGGCGCGCCCACCCCCTGGGCGCGCCCCCTGCCTCGTGGACACCCCGGAGGTCCACCGATGTACTTCTTCCTCCCATATATACCCATATACCTAAAAACTTTGGGGAACACAATAGATCGGGAGTTCCGCCGCCAGAAGCCTCCGTAGCCACTGAAAACCAACCTAGACCCGTTCCGGCACCCTGCGGGAGGGGGAATCCCTCTACGGTGGCCATCTTCATCATCCCGGTGCTCTCCATGACGAGGAGGGAGTAGTTCACCCTCGGGGCTGAGGGTATGTACTAGTAGCTATGTGTTTGATCTCTCTCTCTCTCTCTCGTGTTCTTGAGGTGGTACGATCTTGATGTATCGCGAGCTTTGCTATTATAGTTGGATCTTATGATGTTTCTCCCCCTCTACTCTCTTATAATGGATTGAGTTTTATCTTTGAAGTTATCTTATCGGATTGAGTATTTAAGGATTTGAAAACACTTTATATATGTCTTGCCGTGCTTATCTGTGGTGACAATGGGATATCACGCGATCCACTTGATGTATGTTTTGGTGATGAACTTGCGGGTTCCGCCCATGAACCTATGCATAGGGGTTGGCACACGTTTTCATCTTGACTCTCCAGTAGAAACTTTGGGGCACTCTTTGAAGTACTTTGTGTTGGTTTGAATAGATGAATCTGAGATTCTGTGATGCATACCGTATAATCATACCCATGGATACTTGAGGTGACATTGGATTGGTTGATTTGTGTCTTAAGGTCTTATTTTACTACGAACTCTAGGGCTGTTTGTGACACTTATAGGAATAGCCCAACGGATTGATCGGAAAGAATAACTTTGAGGTGGTTTCGTACCCTACAATAATATCTTCATTTGTTCTCCGCTATTAGAGAATTTGGAGTGACTCTTTGTTGCATGTTGAGGATAGTTATATGATCCAATTATGTTATTATTGTTGAGAGGACTTGCACTAGTGAAAGTATGAACCCTAGGCCTTGTTTCCTAGCATTGCAATACCGTTTATGCTCACTTTTATCATTAGTTACCTTGCTCTTTTTATATTTTCAGTTTACAAAAACCTTTATCTACCATCCATATACCACTTGTATCACCATCTCTTCGCCGAACTAGTGCACCTATACAATTTACCATTGTATTGGGTGTGTTGGGGACACAAGAGACTCTTTGTTATTTGGTTGCAGGGTTTCTTGAGAGAGACCATCTTCATCCTACGCCTCCTACGGATTGATAAACCTTAGGTCATCCACTGAGGGAAATTTGCTACTGTCCTACAAACCTCTGCACTTGGAGGCCCAACAACGTCTACAAGAAGAAGGTTGTGTAGTAGACATCACAAAGCAGCGTAAGTATTTCCCTCAGTTTTTGAGAACCAAGGTATCAATCCAGTAGGAGACCACGCGCGAGTCACCTCGTACGTACACAAACAAATAAGAACCTCGCAACCAACATGATAAAGGGGTTGTCAATCCCTTCATGGCCACTTGCAAGAGTGAGATCTCATAGAGATGATAATAATAAGATAAATATTTTTGGTATTTTTATGATATAGATTGAAAGTAAAGATTGCAAAATAAAATAGATTGGAAACTTATATGGTGGAGAATAGACCCGGGGGCCATAGGTTTCACTAGTTGCTTCTCTCAAGATAGCATAAGTATTACGGTGGGTGAACAAATTACTGTCGAGCAATTGATAGAAAAGCGAATAATTATGAGAATATCTAGGTATGATCATGTATATAGGCATCACGTCCGTGACAAGTAGACCGACTCCTGCCTGCATCTACTACTATTACTCCACACATCGACCGCTATCCAGCATGCATCTAGAGTATTAAGTTCATAAGAACAAAGTAACGCCTTAAGCAAGATTACATGATGTAGAGGGATAAACTCATGCAATATGATATAAACCCCATCTTGTTATCCTCGATGGCAACAATACAATACGTGTCGTTTCCCTTTCTGTCACTGGGATCGAGCACCGCAAGATTGAACCCAATGGTAAGCACTTCTCCCATTGCAAGAAAGATCAATCTAGTAGGCCAAACCAAACTGATAATTCGAAGAGACTTGCAAAGATAACCAATCATACATAAAAGAATTCAGAGAAGATTCAAATATTTTTCATAGATAATCTTGATCATAAAACCATAATTCATCGAATCTCGACAAACACACCACAAAAAGAGTTACATCGAATAGATCTCCAAGAGAATCGAGGAGAACTTTGTATTGAGATCCAAAGAGAGAGAAGAAGCCATCTAGCTAATAACTATGGACCCGAAGGTCTGAAGTAAAGTACTCACACATCATCGGAGGGGCCATGGAGTTGATGTAGAGGCCCTCCGTGATCAATGCCCCCTCCGGCGGAGCTACGAAAAAGGCCCCAAGATGGGATTTCTTGGGTACAGAAGGTTGTGGCGGTGGAATTATGTTTTCGTGGTGCTCCTGGATGTTTGCGGCGTACGTAGATATATATAGGAGGAAGAAGTAGGTCGGTGGAGTAATAGAAGTTTAATATTGACATAAAAATAATAATACTTCAAGCATACTAACTAAGCAATCATGTCTTCTCAAAATAACATGGCCAAAGAAAGTTATCCCTACAAAATCATATAGTCTGGCTATGCTCTATTTCATCACACAAAAAATTAAATCATGCACAATCCCGATGACAAGCCAAGCAATTGTTTCATACTTTTGATGTTCTCAAACTTTTTCAACTTTCACGCAATACATGAGCGTGGGCCATGGACATAGCACTATGGGTGGAATAGAATGGTGGTTGTGGAGAATACAAAAAGGAGAAGATAGTCTCACATCAACTAGGCGTATCAACGGGCTATGGAGATGACCATCAATAGATATCAATGTGAGTGAGTAGGGATTGCCATGCAACGGATGCACTAGAGCTATAAGTGTATGAAAGCTCAACAAAAGAAACTAAGTGGGTGTGCATCCAACTTGCTTGCTCACGAAGACCTAGGGCAATTTGAGGAAGCCCATCATTGGAATATACAAGCCAAGTTCTATAATGTAAAATTCCCACTAGTTTATGAAAGTGACAACATAGAAGACTCTCTATCATGCAGATCATGGTGCTACTTTGAAGCACAAGTGTGGAAAAAGGATAGTAACATTGCCCCTTCTCTCTTTTTCTCTCATTTTTTTATTTGGGCCTTCTTTCTTTTTTTCTTTTGGCCTCTTATTTTTCGTCCGGAGTCTCATCTTGACTTGTGGGGGAATCATAGTCTCCATCATCCTTTCCTCACTTGGACAATGTGATACGTCTCCAACGTATCTATAATTTTTTATTGTTCCATGCTATTATATTATCTGTTTTGGATGTTTATGGGCTTTATTATACACTTTTATATTATTTTAGGGACTAACCTATTAACCGGAGGCCCAGCCCAAATTGTTGTTTTCTTGCCTATTTCAGTGTTTCGAAGAGTTATTTTTGGGAGAGTTATTTTTGGAACGGAAGCAATCCAGGAGACTTGGAGTAGACGCCAGGGAAGCTTCGAGGTGGCCACGAGGCACCGAGGCGCGCCTGCCCCCTGGGCGCGCCCCCACCCTCGTGGGCCCCTCGTGGCTCCCCTGACCGACTTCTTTCGCCTATATATGTCCATATACCCTAAAAACATCGAGGAGCAGAATAGATCGGGAGTTTCACCGCCAGAAGCCTCCGTAGCCACCTAAAACCAATATAGACCCGTTTCGGCACCCTGCCGGAGGGGGAATCCCTCTCCGGTGACCATCTTCATCATCCCGACGCTCTCCATGACGAGGAGGGACTAGTTCACCCTCGGGGCTGAGGGTATGTGCCAGTAGCTATGTGTTTGATCTCTCTCTCTCTCTCGTGTTCTTGAGTCGGCACGATCTTGATGTATCGCGAGCTTTGCTATTATAGTTGGATCTTATGATGTTTCTCCTCCTCTACTCTCTTGTGATGAATTGAGTTTTCCCTTTGAAGTTATCTTATCGGATTGATTCTTTAAGGATTTGAGAACACTTGATGTATGTCTTGCATGTGCTTATCTGTGGTGACAATGGGATATCACGTGATCCACTTGATGTATGTTTTGGTGATCAACTTGCGAGTTCCATGACCTCGTGAACTTATGCATAGGGGTTGGCACACGTTTTCGTCTTGACTCTCCGGTAGAAACTTTGGGGCACTCTTTGAAGTACTTTGTGTTGGTTGAATAGATGAATCTGAGATTGTGTGATGCAATATCGTATAATCATACCCACGGATACTTGAGGTGACATTGGAGTATCTAGGTGACATTAGGGTTTTGGTTGATTTGTGTCTTAAGGTGTTATTCTAGTACGAACTCTAGGATAGATTGAACGGAAAGAATAGCTTCGTGTTATTGTACTACGGACTCTTGAATAGATCGATCAGAAAGAATAGTTTCGTACCCTACAATAATCTCTTCGTTTGTTCTCCACTATTAGTAACTGTGGAGTGACTCTTTGTTGCATGTTGAGGGATATTTATATGATTCAATTATGTTATTATTGTTGAGAGAACTTGCACTGGTGAAAGTATGAACCCTAGGCCTTGTTTCCTAGCATTGCAATACCGTTTGTGCTCACTTTTATCATTAGTTACCTTGCTGTTTTTATATTTTCAGATTACAAAAACCATTATCTACTATCCATATTGCACTCGTATAACCATCTCTTCGCCGAACTAGTGCACCTATACAATTTACCATTGTATTGGGTGTGTTGGGGACACAAGAGAATCTTTGTTATTTGGTTGCAGGGTTGTTTGAGAGAGACTATCTTCATCCTACGCCTCCCACAGATTGATAAACCTTAGGTCATCCACTTGAGGGAAATTTGCTAATGTCCTACAAACCTGTGCACTTGGAGGCCCAACAACGTCTACAAGAAGAAGGTTGTGTGGTAGACATCAAGCTCTTTTCTGGCGCAGTTGCCGAGGAGGTTAGCGCTTGAAGGTATATCTTTAGATCTTGCAATCGAATCTTTTTGTTTCTTGTTTTAGCACTAGTTTAGTTTATAAAAGAAAATTACAAAAAAATGGAATTGAGTTTGCCTCATACGCTTCATATTTTTAATATTTTTCGTGAGAATGATGGAAAGGAAAATTGTGCTCAAGTTCTAGAAGAAGAAGTCTATAGAATGTTTGGCACTAAATCTTTGAATGATGAGCATGGTTGCAATGTTATTAGTATGAACTCTTTGAATATCCATAGTACTAATGATGATTGCACTAGTCATGATGAAAATGTCTCTTACAAGCATGTCAACTTTTGTGGAATGAATAGAGCTTGCAAGCACACACCAAATAGGGAAGATAGATTTTGCAAGAGGCATAAGTATATGTAAACTAAATGGTTGCAAGAAAGGCTAGATGATTGTGCTGGAAGATTCAATATTTATCGCCATCCTTGTGAACTTTGCAATGAACATGGTCATTTAAAGATCCAATGCTATTTGTTTCATGATCAAATCGTGTCCAAAAATTGTGATAACTTGATTACCCTTGAGCATCATAAAGAGCTTAGTCTTCTTTTGGGGTATGAAGAAATGAAACGTATAACTAAGCATATTCCAGAATATAACCTTGAGAAATTCCTTGATATTGATCTAGAAGAAATTTTTATGTATTGTGCGGTGAATTTCATTGAAAATCCTTATATTGCCAATTACATAAAGAAAATAACAAAAATAGAAGATGAAGAGAATACTAATGAAAGGGCAGAGACTTCCCAATATCCTCCTATTATTTCTTATGATGAATCAGGTAACAAGGAGGAGCCTCCTATTCAACCAATCTCATTAATAAGGAGCTCCGAAAAGAGGATAAAACCCACACATGATGTGAAGAAGAAAAATAAAAGACGAAGAAGCAAAGGTAAAAATGTATCCCTCCCAAATAATGTTGCTCCTATTACTCATTGTGATGATGATAATCGTTATACTATTGGTGCTATCCATACTATTAATGATGAGAGTGATTATGCTTATGATATGAAAAGGCCCAAGCTTGGGGATGCTATCTTTGATGATAATGACATGTTTGAGAATATATTTGTTGCAATTAATGTTTGTCCCAAGCTTGGGGATGCTATGTTTAATGAAGATGATATTTTTAGCCTCCCAAGTTTTGATATGCAAATTTGTTATGATGATAGCATGCCCCCTACTTATGATGACTATATTGATGAAAGTGGGTTTGGAAGAGTGTCAACTTTAGGAAGTAATGATCTCACTATTTTGGAGGGTGTTGAATATTATTGTGATAATTATGAAAGTGGATTTGGAGAGGTCATGACTTTATTTAGTAATGATTCCACTATCTTGGAAGAGGTTTCAATCGATTATGATGAGAACAAAGTTGCTACTTATGATGATTATTGTGATGACACTTATGCTATAAAAAGCAGTGATGATTATATTTATAAAACTTGTCATGATTATGATTACCCTTTTTCTGAACATTATTCTTTCAATGTGGAAACAATTTATAGTATTCGAGTTTCTTATGATACTCCCACTATTCTGAATAAGAAGAATTTTGCTTATGTGGAGAGTAGTAAATTTTCTATGCTTGTAGATCATGAAAAGAATGCTTTATGCGATGGTTATATTGTTGAATTCATTCATGATGCTACTGAAAATTATTATGAGGGAGGAACATATACTTGTAGGAATTGCAATAAAATCAAGTTTCCTCTCTATGTGCTTAAAATCCGGAAGTTATGCTTGTTTTACATTCCTATGCAAGTTGATTCTTGTTCCCATAAGTTGTTTGCTCACAAAATCCCTATGCATAGGAAATGGGTTAAACTTAAATGTGCTAGTCATATTCTTCATGATGCTCTCTTTATGTTACAATTCTTATCTTTTATGTGAGCATAATTGAAATCATCATGCCTAGCTAGGGGCGTTAAACGATAGCGCTTGTTGGGAGGCAACCGAACTTTATTTTTGTTCCTTGCTTTTTGCTCCTGTTTAGAAATAAATAATTTATCTAGCCTCTATTATGATTGAGTTTTTATGTTTCAATTAGTTTTTGTGCCAAGTAGAACCGTTGGGAAGACTTGGGGAAAGTCTTGTTGATCTTGCTGTAAAAAACAAAAACTTTAGCGCTCATGAGAATTGCTACAATTTTTTATTGGAGAGTGATATTTAGTTAATTATTTTTGAAGATGATTAATAGATAAATTACTCACGTCAAGAAATTTATTTTAGAATTTTGGGGGGCTCCAGAAATTTGCGTTAGTTATAGATTACTACGGACTGTTCTGTTTTTGACAGATTCTGTTTTTCATGTGTTGTTTACTTATTTTGATGAATATATCGCTAGTAAAAGAGTTTATAAACCATAGAGAAGTTGGAATACAGTAGGTTTAACACCAATATAAATAAAGAATGAGTTCATTACAGTACCTTGAAGTGGTGTTTTGTTTTCTTTCGCTAGCGGAGCTTACGAGTTTTTTTTGTTAAGTTTTGTGTTGTGAAGTTTTCAAGTTTTGGGTAAAGATTCGATGGACTATGGAATAAGGAGTGGCAAGAGCCTAAGATTGGGGATGCCCAAGGCACCCCAAGGTAATATTCAAGGAAAACCAAGAGCCTAAGCTTGGGGATGCCCCGGATGGCATCCCCTCTTTCGTCTTCGTTCATCGGTAACTTTACTTGGAGCTATATTTTTATTCGCCACATGATATGTGTTTTGCTTGGAGCATAATTTTATTTTATTTTGTTTTGCTTGCTGTTTGAATAAAAAATACCAAGATATGAAATTCTTAAATGTTAGAGATCTTCACATAGTTACATAATTATTCGATTACTCATTGTGCTTCACTTATATCTTTTGAGCTATATAGTTTTTTGCTCTAGTGCTTCGCTTATATCTTTTAGAGCACGGCGATGGTTCTACTTTATAGAAATAATTGATCTCTCATGCTTCACTTATATTATTTTGAGAGTCCTTTAGATCATCATGGCAATTCTTTTAGGTGTAATAAAAACTTTCATATAAGTGCATTGAATACTAAGAGAAGTTTGATACTTGATGATTGTTTTGAGATATGGAGATAGTGATATTAGAGTCATGCTAGTTGAGTAGTTGTGAATTTGAGAAATACTTGTGTTGAAGTTTGTGATTCCCGTAGCATGCACGTATGGTGAACCATTATTGGATGAAGTCGGAGCATGATTTATTTATTGATTGCCTTCCTTATGAGTGGCGGTCGGGGACGAGCGATGGTCTTTTCCTACCAATCTATCCCCCTAGGAGCATGCGCGTAGTACTTTGTTTCGATAACTAATAGATTTTTGCAATAAGTATGTGAGTTCTTTATGACTAATGTTGAGTCCATGGATTATACGCACCCTCACCCTTCCACATTTGCTAGCCTCTCTAGTACCGCGCAACTTTCGCCGGTACCATAAACCCACCATATAGCTTCCTCAAAACAGCCACCATACCTACCTATTGTGGCATTTCCATAGCCATTCTGAGATATATTGCCATGCAACTTTCCACTGTTCCGTTATTATGACACACTTCATCATTGTCATATTGCTTTGCATGATCATGTAGTTGACATCGTATTTGTGGCAAAGCCACCGTTCATAATTCTTTCATACATGTCACTCTAGATTCATTGCATATCCCGGTACACCGCTGGAGGCATTCACATAGAGTCATACTTTGTTCTAAGTATTGAGTTGTAATTCTCGAGTTGTAAGTAAAAAAGAAGTGTGATGATTATCATTATTAGAGCATTGTCCCAATGAGGAAAGGATGATGGAGACTATGATTCCCCCACAAGTCGGGATGAGACTCCGGACGGCAAAAAGAGAAAAGAGGCCAAAAAAGAAGGCCCAAATAAAAAAATAAAAAAATGAGAGAAAAAGAGAGAAGGGACAATCTTACTGTCCTTTTTCCACACTTGTGCTTCAAACTAGCACCATGATCTTCATGATAGAGAGTCTCCTATGTTGTCACTTTCATAAACTAGTGGGAATTTTACATTATAGAACTTGGCTTTTATATTCCAATGATGGGCTTCCTCAAATTGCCCTAGGTCTTCGTGAGCAAGCAAGTTGGATGCACACCCACTTAGTTTCTTTTGTTGAGCTTTTATACTCTTATAGCTCTAGTATATCCGTTGCATGGCAATCCCTACTCATTCACATTGACATCTATTGATGGGCATCTCCATAGCCCATTGATACGCCTAGTTGATGTGAGACTATCTTCTCCTTTTTGTCTTCTCCACAACCACCATTCTATTCCACCTATAGTGCTATGTCCATGGCTCACGCTCATGTATTGTGTGAAGATTGAAAAAGTTTGAGAACATCAAAAGTATGAAACAATTGCTTGGCTTGTCATCGGGGTTGTGCATGATTTAAATATTTTGTGTGATGAAGATAGAGCATAGCCAGACTATATGATTTTGTAGGGATAGCTTTCTTTGGCCATGTTATTTTGATGAGACATGATTACTTTGTTAGTATGCTTGAAGTATTATAATTTTTATGTCAATATTAAACTTTTGCCTTGAATCTTATGGATCTGAATATTCTTGCCACAATAAAGAAGATTACATTGATAAATATGTTAGGTAGCATTCCACATCAAAAATTCTGTTTTTATCATTTACCTACTTCAGGACGAGCCGGAATTAAGCTTGGGGATGCTGATACGTCTCCAACGTATCTATAATTTTTGATTGTTCCATGCTATTATATTATCTGATTTGGATCTTTATGGGCTTTATTATACACTTTTATATTATTTTTGGGACTAACCTATTTACCGGAGGCCCAGCCCAAGTTGCTGTTTTCTTGCCTATTTCAGTGTTTCGAAGAAAAGGAATATCAAATGGAGTCCAAACAGAATGAAACCTTCAGGAGAGTTATTTTTGGAATGGAAGCAATCCAAGAGACTTGGAGCAGACGTCAGGGAAGCTTCGAGGTGGCCACAAGGCAGGGAGGCGTGCCTGCCCCCCTGGCCGCGCCCCATCCTCGTGGGCCCCTCGTGGCTCCCCTGACCGACTTCTTTCGCCTATATATGTCCATATACCCTAAAAACATCGAGGAGCAGAATAGATCGGGAGTTCCGCCGCCAGAAGCCTTCTTAGCCACCGAAAACCAATCTAGACCTGTTCCGGCACCCTACCGGAGGGGGGGAGTCCCTCTCCGGTGGCCATCTTCATCATCCCGGCGCTCTCCATGATGAGGAGGGAGTAGTTCACCCTCAGGGCTGAGGGTATGTACCAGTAGCTATGTGTTTGATCTCTCTCTCTCTCTCTCTCGTGTTCTTGAGTCGGCACGATCTTGATGTATCACGAGCTTGCCTATTATAGTTGGATATTATGATGTTTCTCCCCCTCTATTCTCTTGTGATGAATTGAGTTTTCCCTTTCAAGTTATCTTATCGGATTGAGTCTTTAAGGATTGAGAACACTTGATGTATGTCTTGCATGTGCTTATCTATGGTGACAATGGGATATCACGTGATCCACTTGATGTATGTTTTGGTGATCAACTTGCGAGTTCCGTGACCTCGTGAACTTATGCATAGGGGTTAGCACACGTTTTCGTCTTGGCTCTTCGGTAGAAACTTTGGGGCACTCTTTGAAGTTCTTTGTGTTGGTTGAATAGATGAATCTGAGATTGTGTGATGCATATCGTATAATCATACCCACGTATACTTGAGGTGACATTAGGGTCTTGGTTGATTTGTGTCTTAAGATGTTATTCTAGTACGAACTCTAGGATAGATTGAATGGAAAGAATAGCTTTGTGTTATTTTACTATGGACTCTTGAATAGATCGATCAAAAAGAATAACTTTGAGGTGGTTTCGTACCCTACAATAATCTCTTCGTTTGTTCTCCGCTATTAGTGACTTTGGAGTGACTCTTTGTTGCATGTTGAGGGATAGTTATATGATTCAATTATGTTATTATTGTTGAGAGAACTTGCACTAGTGAAAGTATGAACCCTAGGCCTTGTTTCCTAGCATTGCAATACCGTTTGTGCTCACTTTTATCATTAGTTACCTAGCTGTTTATATATTTTTGGATTACAAAAACCATTATCTACTATCCATATTGCACTCGTATCACCATCTCTTCGCCGAACTAGTGCACCTATACAATTTACCATTGTATTGGGTGTGTTGGGGACACAAGAGACTCTTTGTTATTTGGTTGCAGGGTTGTTTGAGAGAGACTATCTTCATCCTACGCCTCCCACGGATTGATAAAACTTAGGTCATCCACTTGAGGGAAATTTGCTACTGTCCTACAAACCTCTGCACTTGGAGGCCCAACAACGTCTACAAGAAGAAGGTTGTGTAGTAGACATCGCAATGCTCTAATAATGATGATCATCACACTTCTTTTTACTTACAACTCAAGAATTACAACTCAATACTTAGAACAAAATATGACTCTATGTGAATGCCTCCGACGGTGTACCGGGATATGCAATGAATCAAGAGTGACATTTATGAAAAATTATGAATTGTGGCTTTGCCAAAAATACGATGCCAACTACATGATCATGCATGGCAATATGGCAACGATGAAGCATGTCATAACAAACGGAACCGTGGAAAGTTTCATGGCAATATATCTCGGAATGGCTATGGAAATGCCATAATAGGTAGGTATGGTGGCTGTTTTGAGGAAGGTATATGGTGGGTGTATGATACCGGCAAAAAGTGTGCGGCAATAGAGAGGCTAGCAAAGGTGGAAGGGTGAGGGTGCGTATAATCCATGGACTCAACATTAGTCATAAAGAACTCACATACTTATTGCAAAAATCTATTAGTTATTGAAACAAAGTACTACGCGCATGCTCCTAGGGGGATAGATTGGTAGGAAAAGACCATCGCTCGTCCCCGACTGCCACTCATAAGGAAGGCAATCAATAAATAGATCATGCTCTGGCTTCATCGCATAACGGTTCACCATACGTGCATGCTACGGGAATCACAAACTTCAACACAAGTATTTCTCAAATTCACAACTACTCAACTAGCATGACTCTAATATCACCATCTCCATATCTCAAAACAATTATCAAGTATCAAACTTCTCATAGTATTCAATGCACTTATATGAAAGTTTGTATTACGCCTAAAAGCAAATTACCATGCTGTTCTAAAGGACTCTCAAAATAATATAAGTGAAGCATGAGAGATCAATAATTTCTATAAAATAAAACCACCACCGTGCTCTAAAAGATATAAGTGAAGCACTAGAGCAAAAACTATATAGCTCAAAAGATATAAGTGAAGCACATAGAGTATTCTAATAAATTCCGATTCATGTGTGTCTCTCTCAAAAGGTGTGTACTGCAAGGATGATTGTGGTAAACTAAAAATCAAAGACTCAAATCATACAAGACGCTCCAAGCAAAACACATATCATGTGGTGAATAAAAATATAGCTCCAAGTAAAGTTACCGATGAACGAAGACAAAAGAGGGGATGCCTTCCGGGGCATCCCCAAGCTTAGGCTTTTTCGTGTCCTTGGATTTACTTTTGGGTGCCTTGGGCATCCCCAAGCTTAGGATCTTTCCACTCCTTGTTCCATAATCCATCAAAGCTTTACCCAAAACTTGAAAACTTCACAACACAAAACTTAACAGAAAATCTCGTGAGCTTCGTTAGCGAAAGAAAACGAAACACCACTTAAAGGTACTGTAATGAACTCATTATTTATTTATATCGGTGTTAAACCTACTGTATTACAACTTCTTTATTGTTTATAAACTCCATTACTAGCCATAGATTCATCAAAATAAGCAAACAAACAAGAAAAACAGAACCTGTCAAAAATAGAACAGTCTGTAATAATCTGTAACTAACGCAAACTTCTGGAAACTCAAAAATTTTAAAATAAATTTCTGGACGTGAGGAATTTATCTATTAATCATCTGCAAAAAGAATTAACTAAATAGCACTCTCCAGTAAAAAATGGCAGCAATTATCGTGAGCGCTAAAGTTTCTGTTTTTACAGCAAGATCAAAAAGACTTTCCCCAAGTCTTCCCAACGGTTCTACGTGGCACAAACACTAATTAAACACAAAAACACAACCAAAACAGAGGCTAGATAAATTATTTATTACTAAACAGGAACAAAAAGCAAGGAATAAAAATAAAATTGGGTTGCCTCCCAACAAGCGCTATCGTTTAATGCCCCTAGCTAGGCATAAAAGCGAGGATAGATCTAGGTATTGCCATCTTTGGTAGGCAATCCATAAGTGGCTCTCATAATAGATTCATATGGAATTTAATTTTATTTCTAGGGAAGTGTTCCATGCCTTTCATTATCGGAAATTGGAATGTAATATTCCCTTCCTTCATATCAATAATTGCACCAATCGTTCTAAGGAAAGGTCTACCTAGAATAATAGGACATGAAGGATTGCAATCTATATCAAGAACAATGAAATATACGGGCACATAATTCCTATTTTCAACAATAATAACATAATTAATTCTTCCCATAGGTTTCTTAACATTGGAATCCGCAAGGTGCAAGTTTAAAGAACAATCATCAAATTCACGGAAACCTGGCAAATCACACAAAGTTTTTGGGATCGTGGAAACACTAGCACCCAAATCACACAAAGCATAGCATTCATGATCTTTAATTTTAATTTTAATAGTAGGTTCCCACTCATCATAAAGTTTTCTAGGGATAGAAACTTCCAACTCAAGTTTTTCTTCATAAGATTGCATCAAAGCATCAACGATATGTTTAGTAAAAGCTTTATTTGACTATAAGCATGAGGATAATTTAGCACGGATTGCAACAAGGAAATACAATCTATCAAAGAGCAATTATCATAATTAAATTCCTTGAAATCCAAGATAGTGGGTTCATTACTATTTAAAGTTTTGACCTCTCCAATCCCACTTTTATCAATTTTTGCATCAAGATCTAAAAACTCGATTCATATTGCAAAACAAAGATTTAATAGGGGACACATCAATAACTTTTAGATCTTCATCATTATTATCATGGAAACTAGAAGAACACGCTTTCACAAACCAATCTTTTTTAGCACGCATCCTAGTGGTTCTTTCTTTGCACTCATCAATGTAAATTCTCATGGCTTTGAGAGACTCATTGATATCATGCTTAGGTGGAATAGATCTAAGTTTCAAAGAATCAACATCAAGAGAAATTCTATCCACGTTCCTAGCCAACTCATCAATCTTAGAAATTTTTTCTTCAATCAAAGCATTGAAACTCTTTTGCGAACTAATAAATTCTTTAATATTAGATTCAAGATCAGAGGGCATCTTATTATAATTTCCATAAGAATTGTTGTAGGAATTGCCATAATTATTAGAGGAATTACTAGGAAATGGCCTAGAATTAAAATTACCTCTATACGCATTGTTACCAAAATTGTTCCTACCAACAAAATTCACATCCATAGATTCATTATTATTCTCAATCAAAGTAGACAAAGGCATATCATTAGGATCTGTGATCAGTAGGAGCACTCTTATTAGCAAACAATTTCATAAGTTCATCCATCTTTCCACTCAACAGTAATCTCTTCAATCACATGAACTTTTTTACTAGTAGATCTTTCAGTGTGCCATTGAGAATAATTACCATAATATTATCTAGGAGTTTAGTAGCTTCTCCTAAAGTGATTTCCATAAAAGTGCCTCCCGCGGCCAAATCTAAAAGATTTCTAGAAGCAAAATTCAATCCAACATAATTTTTTGTATAATCATCCATAAATTCAAACCATGTGTAGGGCAATTACGTATCATCAATTTCATCCTCTCCCAAGATTGTGCAACATGCTCATGATCAAGTTGTTTAAAATTCATAATATCGTTTCTAAGAGAGATGATCTTAGCGGGAGGAAAATACTTAGAGATAAAAGCATCTTCGCACTTATTCCATGAATTAATACTATTTTTAGCCAAAGACAAAAACCAAGCTTTAGCACGATCTCTAAGCGAAAATGGAAATAGCTTAAGTTTAACAATATCATTATCCACATCTTTCTTCTTTTGCATATCAGACAAATCAACAAAGTTGTTTAGATGGGTAGCGACATCTTCACTAGGAAGGCCAGAAAACAGATCTTTCATGACAAGATTCGGCAAAGCAGTATTAATTTCACAAGATTCAACATCGGTAAGAGGAGCAATCGGAGTGCTAATAAAATCATTATTGTTGGTATTGGCAAAGTCACACAATTTAGTATTATCTTGAGCCATCATGACAAGCAAACAGTCCAACACACAAGCAAACAAGAACCAAGCAAAAGAGGCAAACTGGAAAAGAGAAGGGGAACGGAAAAGGAGGGCGAATAAAAAGGCAAGGGTGAAGTGGGGGAGAGGAAAACGACAGGCAAATGGCAAATAATGTAATGCGAAGGATAAGAGTTGTGATGGGTACTTGGTATGTCTTGACTTGGCATAGATCTCCACGACAACGGCGCCGGAAATCCTTCTTGCTACCTTTTGAGCATGTGTTGGTTTTCCCTTGAAGAGGAAAGGGTGATGCAGCACAGCAGCGTAAGTATTTCCCTCAGTTTTTGAGAACCAAGGTATCAATCTAGTAAGAGACCACGCGCGAGTCACCTCGTACCTACACAAACAAATAAGAACCTCGCAACCAACGCGATAAAGGGGTTGTTAATCCCTTCACGGCCACTTGCAAGAGTGAGATCTGATAGAGATGATAATAATAAGATAAATATTTTTTGGTATTTTTATGATATATATTGAAAGTAAAGATTGCAAAATAAAATAGATTGGAAACTTATATGATGGAGAATAGACCCGAGGGACATAGGTTTGACTAGTGGCTTCTCTCAAGATAGCATAAGTATTACGGTGGGCGAACAAATTACTGTCGAGGAATTGATAGAAAAGCAAATAATTATGAGAATATCTAGGCATGATCATGTATATAGGCATCACGTCCATGACAAGTAGATCGACTCCTGCCTGCATCTACTACTATTACTCCACACATCGACCGCTATCCAGCATGCATCTAGAGTATTAAGTTCATAAGAACAGAGTAATGCCTTAAGCAAGATGACATGATGTAGAGGGATAAACTCATGCAATATGATATAAACCCCATCTTGTTATCCTCGATGGCAACAATACAATACATGTCGTTTCCCTTTCTGTCACTGGGATTGAGCACCGCAAGATTGAACCCAAAGCTAAGCACGTCTCCCATTGCAAGAAAGATCAATATAGTAGGCCAAACCAAATTGATAATTCGAAGAGACTTGCAAAGATAACCAATCATACATAAAAGAATTCAGAGAAGATTCAAATATTGTTCATAGATAATCTTGATCATAAACCCACAATTCATCGGATCTCGACAAACACACCACAAAAAGAGTTACATTGAATAGACCTCCAAGAGAATCGAGGCGAACTTTGTATTGAGATCCAAAGAGAGAGAAGAAGCCATCTAGCTAATAACCATGGACCCGAAGGTCTGAAGTAAACTACTCACACATCATCGGAGGGGCCATGGAGTTGATCAATGCCCCCTCCGGTGGAGCTCCGGAAAAGACCCCAAGATGGGATCTCTTGGGTACAAAAGGTTGCGGCGGTGGAATTAGGTTTTCGTGGTGTTCCTGGATGTTTGTGGGGTACGTAGATATATATGGGAGGAAGAAGTAGGTCGGTGGAGCCATGAGGGGCCCACGAGGGTTGAGGGCGCGCCCAGGGGGTAGGCGCACCCCTGCCTCATGGCCTCCTCGTTGATTGCTTGATGATACGTCTCCAACGTATCTATAATTTTTGATTGCTCCATGCTATATTATCTACTGTTTTGGACATTATTGGGCTTTATTATCCACTTTTATATTATTTTTGGGACTAACCTATTAAGCGAAGGCCCAGCCTAGAATTGCTGTTTTTTGCCTGTTTTAGGGTTTGGAAGAAAAGGAATATCAAACGGAGTCCAAACGGAATGAAACCTTCGGGAACGTGATTTTCTCAACGAACAAGACCTAGGAGACTTGGACCCTACATCAAGACACAAAAGAAGAGGCCACGAGGTAGGGGGCGCGCCTCCCCCCAGGCACGCCCTCCACCCTCGTGGGCCCCCTGTTGCTCCACCGACGTACTCCTTCCTCCTATATATACCTACGTACCCCCAAACGATCAGATACAGAGCCAAAACCCTAATTCCACCACCGTAACTTTCTATATCCATGAGATCCCATCTTGGGGCCTGTTCCAGAGCTCCACCGGAGGGGGCATCGATCACGGAGGGCTTCTACATCAACACCATAGCCCCTCTGATGAAGTGTGAGTAGTTCACCTCAGACCTACGGGTCCATTGTTTGTAGCTAGATGGCTTCTTCTCTCTTTTTGGATCTCAATGCAATGTTCTCCCCCTCTCTTGTGGAGATCTATTCGATGTAATCTTCTTTTTGCGGTGTGTTTGTTGAGACCGATGAATTGTGGGTTTATGATCAAGTCTATCTATGAACAATATTTGAATCTTCTCTGAATTCTTTTATGTATTATTGGTTATCTTTGCAAGTCTCCTCGAATTATCAATTTGGTTTGGCCTACTAGATTGATCTTTCTTGCAATGGGAGAAGTGCTTAGCTTTGGGTTCAATCTTGCGTTGTCCTTTCCCAGTGACAGTACGGGCAGCAAGGCACGTATTGTATTGTTGCCATCGAGGATAACAAGATGGGGTTTTCATCATATTGCATGAGTTTATCCCTCTACATCATGTCATCTTGCTTAAGGCGTTACTCTGTTTTCATTAACTTAATACTCTAGATGCATGCTGGATAGCGGTCGATGAGTGGAGTAATAGTAGTAGATGCAGGCAGGAGTCGGTCTACTTGTCTCGGACGTGATGCCTATATACATGATCATACCTAGATATTCTCATAACTATGTTCAATTCTGTCAATTGCTCAACAGTAATTTGTTCACCCACCATAGAATACTTATGCTCTCGAGAGAAGCCACTAGTGAAACCTATGGCCCCCGGGTCTATCTTCATCATATTAATCTCCCAATACTTAGTTATTTCCTTTGATTTTACTTTGCTTTTATTTTACTTTGCATCTTTATCACAAAAATACCAAAAATATTATCTTATCATATCTATCAGATCTCACTCTCGTAAGTGGCCGTGTAGGGATTGACAACCCCTTATCGCGTTGGTTGCGAGGATTTATTTGTTTTGTGCAGGTACGAGGGACTGGCGTGTAGCCTCCTACTGGATTGATACCTTGGTTCAAAAACTGAGGGAAATACTTACGCTACTTTGCTGCATCATCCCTTCCTCTTCGGGGAAAACCAACGCAGTGCTCAAGAGGTAGCACTTGACGTCCCCTCCAAGTCCTGTGGATCACGTTTGTTCCAAAAATCACGCTCCCAAAGGTTTCATTCCGTTTGGACTCCATTTGATATTCCTTTTCTAGGAAACACTGAAATAGGCAAAAAACAACAACTTGGGCTGGGCCTCCGGTTAATAGGTTAGTCCCAAAAATAATATAAAAGTGTAAACTAAATCCCATTAACATCCAAAACTGATAATATAATAGCATGCATCAATCAAAAATTATAGATACGTTGGAGACATATCAGACCCGGCGGCGGTTCAGGGCAAGTAAGATCAGATCGAAAGCTAGGTCAAGCGGATTCGCTCCCTAGTAATCGAAACATAAGCAATACCACCCCAAACTGGATTTGGCCTTTACCTTCACCGCAAGGGGCCGAACCAGTATAAACCCTCGTGTCCTTTGTCCCGTTTTAACCCCTTTATGCTTCCTAGCTGCGATGGCTCTATGATTAAGTCCTTTCACTAGGACATCTGTCGTGACAATTCCACAACAGTTGGCGCCCACCGTGGGGCATGTGCACGGTGGATTTGAGTTCTTGAAGGGCAGCTTTGAAGGGCCCAAGGGATACGCCGTGGGCCGGATGACCAAGAGTCATCGCGGCAAGCTTTACATCGACGACACAGGCTGGGCCCCCGACGCAAGCTCAATTGAGTACGGGTATCGGGTCCCCTTCAGCGGAATCCACGTCTTCATCGGTCAGATCGGCGAGCCAGGCCCTAAGCCGGACATCTACACCGACATCGTCGAGACGGCTCAGTGTGTGAAACCCGCCCGGGCTTAGCCCGCCATGAAGCGTGCCTTCATGGAGTGCATCCACGAAGGGGAATTTTCTGAAGGATCTGTGCCTGGCAGTGAGACGGCCATCTACTCTGATGGTGAGTCATCCACGGGTGAGACGAACTCGTTGTATCAACTGCAAGACGGCTGGCTTGGGGGCTTTTCTGATGGCAGCAGTATTCCGGACCCCTTTGAGCTGCCGAGCAGAGCGGGGATCTTCATGGCTGGCACGCAACCCGTTCAAAACTCTACGGCTGCGACAGCAATAACCTCCGGGTCAGCGGCAACCGGGGCAGGAGGCCCTGTGCGCCCGCCGGCTCAGGTGCTGATGGAACTCATGGATAGGATGACAACCATGTTAACCGCCATAGTTAATCCGGTGGATCAGGCTCAACATGATGCCAGAAGTGGCATGGTTACATGAGGAGGTAGCACAAGCCAAGGAAAACCTAGCAGCGGAGGATGTCAGGATGGCCACAGAACGGGCGACTTTGGATGCTTGAGCTCAGCAGATTCAATCGGAGGCTTTCCAGCTTACGATGGATCTGAACGCATCAAATGAGGTCATGAGGAGAAGGCACCAGAAGGCTCAATCCCGTCTGCCTCTGACTTATGATCCTAGAAACCTCTTTCGCACACCTGGTGCAGGCCCCAGTAACCCACCGGAGGTAAACCGGGTTGCAACGCCCGGGGCTGGGACGCCGGTTCAACCACGGGTGATGGAACCTCCTCGTATGAATACTGCTCCACCCCATTATGTACCAACACCACCAGGTCATTATCCTAACCCTTTGGAGAACATGATCGCTGCGGCGGCACGATTGGTGGCTCTCCCGGTGGAGGGCGATTCTCCGACGGCGATTGAAACCCGAAGGGTCAGAGAACTTCTTCAAACGGCTCTAGCGCAGCAGGTGGCATATTCTTATAGTCGAGACAGGTTTGATTCGACCCCTCATCCAAGCCGGAGCCCGAGTTATAGCAGGCACATAGATTCAACAGCCATTTCAAGCAACGCCCGGCGTTGTGACCAGCCGCGCGGGCATGACCCGGCGCGTGATGGAGCTCCTAACTTGGTTGACCAGGACAGGATACGCCAAGAGGCTGAGCAGGCGGCTCAGCGGGTGGTTACCAGTCTTTTCCGGTTTATCCGACGACTTTTACTAAGGCAGGCGTGACCACAAGGACTGGAGGTGTCCCTTGCTTGGTACCGGCTCTGCGTAATGAGCGTTTGCCCAAGGATTTCAAGGGGCCTTGAAAGGTGCCTAATTACACGGCCGACTTACAACCAGGAGCATGGATTGAAAGCTATGAGATGGCCATGGAACTACTGGAGGTCAGTGACGCGGTAATGGCCAAGTACTTCACCATGATGTTGGATGGAACGGCCCACACTTGGTTGAAGGGGCTGCCACCTAATTCCATTGGTTCATGGGCAGAGTTAAAAGCCCGGTTTATTCAGAATTTCAAAGACACATGCAAGCAACCCATGTCAATTGTGTATTTGACTAATTGTAAGCAAGAGGAAGGTGAGTCCACGACCCATTGGGTGCGCCGGGTCAAAGCCATAATACATTCATCTGATAAGATGGATGCCAGCTCTGCAGTCTTAATGTTGGAGAAAAATTGTCATTTTATGCCTCTGAAACAGAAGCTGGGGCGGCTCAAGCGTGATTGTAATGACATGGGCCAGCTAATGGCGGCTCTAGTCAAGTACGCCGACTCTGATAGTACCAAGGATCTCGAGTCTGACGATGAGAAGACAGGGAAGGGAAAGAAGAACAGCAATGCCAAGGGTCATCAGCATAACCCGGCGATCAAGGAGGCAATAATAAACGTAAGGCTGACGATAGCTCAGAGTTTGTGCCTAACACCAATGCACAGGGCAACAATCAACGACATAAGGGGAGACCACCTCCTCGGTCTGGCGGGTCAGGTCCCACTCTTGAGCAGCTATTAAATGAGCCCTGTCCAAGGCACGGTACTCAGCAGAAACTGACCACTCACCTATGGAAGGACTGTACGATCATGAAGGCTTTCAAGAACTCTAACATGTTCGACGATAATCATGGGCCGGGCGGCGGCTCAGGTGGCGGTGGTTTTCATGGACCGGGCGGTGGTTCAAATTCCAAATTTCAAGGCTCTCAAGGAAATCAAGGTGGCTATAATCAGCAATCTAGCCAGGGAGGTTAGCAGCAGTAGCAGTTTGGATATCAGAGCAATCCAAAGCAGTTGAATAATGGATAGTATCATGTGTTCACCACTAGTTTGTGCAAACGGGACCATAAGCTTCACAAGAGGGTTGTGAACGCTGTTGAGCCAACAATTCCTCGTTATTTGAGATGGTCTGAGCAGCCTATTCTATGGAGTAGGGAAGATCACCCTCCCCGGGTTGACAATCCAGGTCACCTGGCCTTGGTGGTGGCACCTCAGGTTGGTGGATATAAATTCACTAAGGTGCTCATGGATGGAGGGAATAGCATCAACATCCTCTATTATGAGACTTTTCGTCGCATGGGGTTGACTGACAAAAATCTTAAGACGTCCAACACTGTTTTCCATGGAGTGGTGCCTGGTAAGTCGGCATACCCAGTGGGTAAGATTGAACTGTAAGTAGCCTTTGGAGATGAGCATGATTCTAGGGTCGAGAAGTTAACTTTTGAGGTGGTCAAAATCAAGAGCCCGTATCACGCCCTGTTTGGACGGCCGGCTTATGCCAAGTTCATGGCACGGCCGTGTTATGTTTATTTGCAGCTTAAGATGCCGGGTCATAAGGGCACCATCACAGTGCATGGGAGTCGGAAGATCGCCTTGGAATGTGAGGAAGGCGATGTTGCTTACGCTGAATCTGTTTGTGCAACAGAGGAGTTGAAGTTCTATAAGGACAATGTTGACCCGGCGGACATGACGTCTTTGAAGAAGCCGACCACAGAACATGAGCCAGTGCTGAAGTTTAAGTCGGGTGATGACAGCAAGCTTGTCGATTTTGTTCCAGGTGACTCATCTAAGCAATTCGGTATCAGTGCTAATCTGGATCCCAAATAGGAAAGCGCGCTCACCGAGTTCATCCGTGAGAACCGGGACATCTTTGCATGGAAACCTTCTGACATGTCAGGTGTACCGAGAGAACTCGCTGAGCACACTCTCAATATTGATCCAAAATTTAAGCTGGTCAAGTAGTTTCTTTGGCGGTTCAATGAGGAGAGGCGTAAGGCCATTGGTGAGGAAGTGGCTCGGCTCTTGGCGGCCAGGTTCATTATTGAAGTTTTCCATCCAGAGTGGTTGGCTAACCTGGTGCTCGTTCTTAAAAAGAACGGCACCTGGCTTATGTGTGTGGATTACACGGACTTAAACAAGGCTTGTCCGGCTGATCCTTTCGCTCTCCCTCGTATTGATCAAATCATTGATGCTACGGTGGGTTGTGAGCGTTTGATCTTTTTGGATGCTTATTCTGGTTATCATCATATCAAGATGGCAGTTAAGGACCAGGAGAAGACGGCTTTTATTACTCCGTTTGGAGCCTTCTGCTATGTGTATATGCCTTTTGGGCTTAAGAGTGCCCAGGCGACTTATCAGCGATGTGTGCAGAGCTGTGTTCACAATCAGATTGGGCGCAATGTTCATGCTTATGTGGACAACATTGTGGTGAAGTCCAGAGAGAAGGAGACCTTGATAGATGATCTGAAGAAAACCTTTGATAACCTCCGGGTCTACAAGATGATGCTTAACCTGGCCAAGTGTGTTTTTGGAGTGCCAGCGGGCAAGCTTTTGGGTTTTCTGGTTTCTAACAGAGGCATCAAAGCAATCACTTCTTTGGCTAAGCCGGCGTGTATCAATGATGTTCAGCGTTTGGCGGGTCGTATTGCTGCTTTAAGCCAGTTCATAAGCCGGTTAGGTGAGAAGGCCATACCGATGTATCAAATGATGAAGAAGACAGACGGCTTTGTCTGGAGTGATGCTGCTAACGCTGCCTTTGAAGATCTGAAGAGACAGCTCACTGAGCCGCCGGTCCTTGCTGCTCCAATTGATAAGGAGCCATTATTGTTATATGTGGCTGCTAACACACGTGCTGTCAGTGTGGCCATTGTAGTAGATCGCAAAGAGGCTGGCAAGGAATATCCGGTTCAACGGGCGGTTTACTACGTTAGTGAGGTGCTTATTGAGTCCAAACTGAGATATCCACATTGGCAGAAACTCGTTTATGGGGTGTTCATGGCAAGCCAGAAGCTTAAGCAATATTTTCAGGGTCATCCCATCACTGTGGTTAGTTCTGCTCCTTTAGGAGATATCATTCAAAATAGAGAAGCCACAGGACGAGACGCCAAGTGGGCCATTGAACTTGGGCCTCATGGTTTAAAGTATGTGCCACGCACTGCTATCAAGTCTCAAGCACTGGTGGACTTCATCAATGATTGGACAGAGCTGCAGATGCCTGAAGAGAAGCTAGACAACACATATTGGACTATTCATTTTGATGGGTCCAGGCAATTGGAGGGCTCGGGGGCTGGAGTTGTTTTAGCTTCCCCTCAAGGTGACCAATTTTGTTATGTGCTACGGTTGATGTTTGCCTGTACTAACAATGCAACTGAGTATGAAGCCTTGATCCATGGTCTTCGGATGGCTAAGGAGATGAGCTTGAGCCGGGTAAGGTGCTTTGGCGACTCAGATTTGGTGGCTCAACAAGTATCAGGCAAGTGGGATTCCAAAGATCCTCTCATGGCGGCTTATCGCCATGAAGTTGATGCCATTGCTGGAAACTTCAAGGGTTACCAAGTGGAGCACATTGATCGCAGAAAGAATGAAGCGGCTGATGCTTTAAGCTGGCTGGGGTCTCAGCATAAGCCGGTGCCACCTAACACTTTCTTAGATATTCTGCATAACCCTTCTGTCAAGTTGCCTATGGAGGAAGACTTGGTTGTTCCAGACCCGGAAGCACAATTGGTGGCAGCTCTTCACGTCATCCCAGATTGGACAGTGCCATATTTGGCTTATATGACCCAAGGCGAGTTGCCTGAGGATGAAACCTTGGCTAGACAGATAACCCGACAGTCTAAATCAATAACAATTGCCAATGGTGAGTTGCATCATCGCAGTGTCGTAGGGGCGTTTCAACGCTGTGTCTCTCCTGAGGAAGGTTAAGAAATTCTTCGTGAAATCCATGAAGGAGATTGTGGCCATCATGCCAGTTCAAAGTCCCTTGTAGCCAAAGCTTTCCGTCATGGATTTTATTGGCTGACGGCTCATGCTGATGCGGAGGATCTGGTCAGTAAATGTGATGGTTGCCAGAAATTCTCATGATGGGCTCACGTGCCGACTCAAGAATTGAGGATGATTCCAATTACTTGGCCGTTTGCAATCTGGGGGCTCGACATGGTTGGGCCTTTCAAAAGGTCCAAAGATAAAAAGACTCACCTTCTGGTGGCGGTTGAAAAAAATCAAGAAGTGGGTTGAGGCAGAGCCGGTTAGTAAATGTGACACAGCCACGACGGTTCAATTCATGAAAAAGGTGATCTTTCGTTTTGGCTTTCCACACAGCATTATAACTTACAACGGCACTAATCTGTCCAAGGGCGCCATGGAGGAATTCTGTCAACGTGAGCATATCCGGCTTGATGTTTCATCAGTAGCTCACCCCGACACCCCCAATCCAATGGTCAAGCTGAAAGAGCCAATCAGGAAATCTTGAAAGGCATCAAGCCCCGGCTTATGGTTCCTTTACAACGGACGCCGGGTTGTTGGGTGGAGGAGTTACCCTCTGTGATATGGAGCATCAATACTACCCCTAACAGGTCTACGGGTTATACGCATTTCTTCATGGTGTACGGAGCAGAGGTGGTTCTACCTAGTGACATCCGCCATGACTAGCCCCGCGTGGCAGCTTACGTTGAAGCTGGTAACGAACAAGCCCATCAGGATGCACTTGATCTATTAGATGAAAAGCATGACTTAGCAGCAGCCCGCTCGGCGATTTACCAACAGGACCTACGCCGTTATCACAGTCGCCGAGTTAAGTCCAGAACCTTTCAAGAAGGTGACTTGATTCTCTGGCTCATCCAGGATCAAACTGATGCACACAAGTTATCCCCACCTTGGGAAGGGACTTTTGTGGTCAACAAGAACTTGAACAACGGGTCATACTACCTTATCGATGTTCGAGAGCACAAAGACTCACGTAAGTCGGAGGAAGAGACCCGCCGGCCGTGGAATATCGCTCATCTTCGGCCTTACTATACTTGGGCCACCGGCTCTCATGATGTACATATTTTGACGTTGTATATATTATGATAAGTAATAAAGCAGGGCCTCTATACTTTTCATCCTCATTGATCATATGTGTTCATCATCATAATTTCAAAACGACCAATTGGGGGCTGATCGTGTTCAAATCCAGCTTAACCCTTTGGTCCGGCTCATGATCGTATTCGGATCTAGCCGTTAAACCTCATGATCACTAGGGGGCTTCCTGTTCAAACATAGGTTGTATTCAAACCAAAGAGAACATAGCTGACGGTACCCTCTTGATCGGCACAATGCCAAACTCACTAGGGGCTTCTTGATCGTATTCGAATCATAGCTTAACCCCTTTTGGGTCTGACTTTGATCGTATTCGAATCAGAGTCGTTAAAAGACTCTAAATGTCATTTGGGGGCTTCCTGTTCAAACATAGGTCGTATTCGAACCAAAGAGAACATAGCTGTCGGTACCCTCTTGATCGGCACAACGCCAAAGCCACTAGGGGCTAGATGATCGTATTCAAATCCTAGCTTAACCCCATTGGTCCGATTTACTAATCGTATTCGAATCAGAAGCCTCAAATTTTTCTCTCTATTTGGCTTAAGTTTTTTGAAAACAATCTTTGTTTTTGTCTTAAGGCTTTTTGTCCAGACCTAAGTATAAGTATGGTTTAAATTTAACCCGGCTTGGTTTTGGACGATAAGGTCGCCAGCGTACGACAGTCATCATACATGTGGAAGTGTTGGCTTCTAAAGGATTGGGTTATCACCCTTACTGTTCAGGTCACTTGAACCGGCAGTGCAAATTCAAAATCACAGGTATGATATTATAGTTGTATTTCAAAGCTATAATTCATAACAGTCTTATTTGTGTCTCTTCTTTCAATATTAATGGTTGTATATAAGATATTATGACCCGCCCTGCGGTAAGCAGCCAAGGGTTCTTGTGATCTATTTCTATGTGGAGGACGGTTCAAAGACTCTTATGCATAAAGAAAACAGATGATAAGTTTAAAAAAAGGGGAGAGTATAAAGGCGGCGGCTTAACAATGTTGAGCACCAAAACATGCACGATGGCACGACAAAGCAAAGTCATTTCTACCCTATTACATGACTCGCCGAGTCCAAATGATTAAATTATTTTTTCAGCAAGGTACAAATATGAGCCGCTCGGCGGGTCAATTCTCTTGTTGCCTCAAGCTTTCGGATCAACCATTTCCGCTCCTCCGTCCTGTTCCCTATCCCGGAAGGTTGATGATGACCAGTCAATGCCATTCAAACTCAGCTTCATCATCAATTAGTCCGGCCGGGTCAACTTCAGGGGCAAAGGTATGCTTACGGATTGGAGGGATCAGGCTGGTCACTTTATAATGCAGCGTTGGAATCCTCTAATTTTCCGCGTCATAACCCGGCTGGTAGTTGGTGAGATCCGCCTCATCAGCAATCAGGGTGGACACAGGGCGTATTTCCTTCACACAAGCAGCAAAGTCCTCCTGTTCAAACGATGTGCCATCCTCCTTAAAGCTTGGATATCCAATGGCGATGCCTGCCGGGTGTAACTCCGGTAGCCACGCCTTGGCCCGACTTAAAGCGGCCACGACTCCGGCTCTTGCAGATGATCGGTTTTAGTTCATTGAAATGCTGGGGGAGCACAGATAGCTTCCTTAGTACATCCGCCAAGAGTGTGGGAACTTCATTTGACAGGGCCACTGTGGCTAAGGCACGCTGGGATCCCGTGTAAAGTTGTTCCACCAGCATGTAAATTGCCTTCAGCTTTATCAGCATGTCTTGGTTAAGATTTGAAGTCCTGGGGCCTGCATAACGATATCAGGTGAGTTAATGACAATTTATATGATCATTACAAAGATTCAAGTATTTAACACTTGGAGGGCGACTTACCAAAGATTATTGAGACCATCTGAGATACATGGCGTTTTAAGCCGGATAATTCGATGGTTGCTCCTTCAAGAGCCGCCTCTGCCTTCTCAGCTTGATTGATTAAAGCAATCTTTTCATCAGCCCAGGCCTTTTTCTCCATTTCAAAGTCTTTTTCAGTTTCTCTTGTTCAGATACACTGAATTCAAACTTGGAGTTGGCTCTTTGGGTTTCCGTCTCTTGTGCTTCCAGGCGGTTCTTCAAGTCAGATACTTCCGATTGAAGTTGACTGGTGGTGGCCGGTACAAATACCGGGTCAAAATCATGACTGTTATCATGTAATATTAACTCCCAAGCCTTTTGCAAGCAACAATACTTGGCACTTGGGGGCTAATGTCCACCGAAGAATTTTTCCTAAGTGGCGGTTCATGAGATTAAATCCCAAGAACCTTGCAAGCAAGAGTACTTGGCACTTGGGGGCTAATGCATATTACTGTTAAAATTTTACAAGTATTTTATTCTCTACAAGCATGAGAAGGACCGGCTCAAACATGATTGTGGGAGTCCTGGATTAGGGGGTCTCCGGACAGCCTATTGGAAATATGCCCTAGAGGCAATAATAAAATGTTTATTATTATATTTCTTTGTTCATGATAATTGTCTATTGTTCATGCTATAATTGTGTTATCCGGAAATCGTAATACATGTGTGAATACATAGACCACAACACGTCCCTAGTGAGCCTCTAGTTGACTAGCTCGTTGATCAAAAGATAGTCATGGTTTCCTGACTATGGACATTGGATGTCATTGATAACGGGATCACATCATTAGGAGAATGATGTGATGGACAAGACCCAATCCTAAGCATAGCTCAAAGATCGTGTAGTTCGTTTGCTGTAGCTTTTTCGAATGTCAAGTATCATTTCCTTAGACCATGAGATTGTGCAACTCCCGGATACCGTAGGAGTGCTTTGGGTGTGCCAAACGTCACAACGTAACTGGGTGACTATAAAGGTACACTACAGGTATCTCCGAAAGTGTCTGTTGGGTTGGCACGAATCGAGACTGGGATTTGTCACTCCGTATGACGGAGAGGTATCTCTGGGCCCACTCGGTAATGCATCATCATAATGAGCTCAATGTGACCAAGTGGTTGATCACGGGATCATGCATTACGGTACGAGTAAAGTGACTTGCCGGTAACGAGATTGAACGAGGTATTGGGATACCGACGATCGAGTCTCGGGCAAGTAACGTACCGATTGACAAAGGGAATTGTATACGGATTGATTGAATCCTCGACATCGTGGTTCATCCGATGAGATCATCGAGGAGCATGTGGGAGCCAACATGGGTATCCAGATCCCGCTGTTGGTTATTGACCGGAGAGTCGTCTCGGTCATGTCTGCATGTCTCCCGAACCCGTAGGGTCTACACACTTAAGGTTCGGTGACGCTAGGGTTGTTGAGATATTAGCATACGGTAACCCGAAAGTTGTTCGGAGTCCCGGATGAGATCCCGGACGTCACGAGGAGTTCCGGAATGGTCCGGAGGTGAAGATTTATATATAGGAAGTCAAGTTTCGGCCATCGGGAAAGTTTCGGGGGTAATCGGTATTGTACCGGGACCACCGGAAGGGTCCCGGGGGTCCACCGGGTGGGGCCACCTATCCCGGAGGGCCCCATGGGCTGAAGTGGGAGGGGAACCAGCCCCTAGTGGGCTGGTGCGCCCCTTGGGCCTCCCCCTGCGCCTAGGGTTGGAAACCCTAGGGGTGGGGGCGCCACCCTTGCCTTGGGGGGCAAGGCACCCCCTTGGCCGCCGCCCCCTAGGAGATTGGATCTCCTAGGGCCGGCGCCCCCCTAGGCACCCTATATATAGTGGGGGGAGGGAGGGCAGCCGCACCCAAGCCCCTGGCCTCTCCCTCTCCCTCCCGTGACACTCCTCCGTCTCCCTGCGCTTGGCGAAGCCCTGCCGAGATCACCGTTGCTTCCACCACCACGCCGTCGTGCTGCTGGATCTTCATCAACCTCTCCTTCCCCCTTGCTGGATCAAGAAGGAGGAGACGTCTTCCCAACCGTACGTGTGTTGAACGCGGAGGTGCTGTCCGTTCGGCACTTGGTCATCGGTGATTTGGATCACGATGAGTACGACTCCATCAACCCCGTTCTCTTGAACGCTTCCGCGCGATCTACAAGGGTATGTAGATGCACTCCTCTCTTCCCTCGTTGCTAGATGACTCCATAGATTGATCTTGGTGATGCGTAGAAAATTTTAAAATTCTGCTACGTTCCCCAACAGTGGCATCATGAGCTAGGTCTATGCGTAGTTTCTATGCACGAGTAGAACACAAAGTAGTTGTGGGCGTCGATATTGTCAATTATCTTGCCGTTACTAGTCTTATCTTGATTCGGCGGCATTGTGGGATGAAGCGGCCCGGACCAACCTTACACGTACGCTTACGTGAGACTGGTTCCACCGACTGACATGCACTAGTTGCATAAGGTGGCTGGCGGGTGTCTGTCTCTCCCACTTTAGTCGGATCGGATTCGATGAACAGGGTCCTTATGAAGGGTAAATAGAAATTGGCAATTCACGTTGTGGTTTTGGCGTAGGTAAGAAACGTTCTTGCTAGAAACCTATAGCAGCCACGTAAAAACTTGCAACAACAATTAGAGGACGTCTAACTTGTTTTTGCAGCAAGTGTTTTGTGATGTGATATGGCCAAAGGATGTGATGAATGATATATGTGATGTATGAGATGTGATCATGTTCTTGTAATAGGAATCACGACTTGCATGTCGATGAGTATGACAACCGGCAGGAGCCATAGGAGTTGTCTTTATTTATTTATGACCTGCGTGTCAACATAAACGTCATGTAATTACTTTACTTTATTGCTAAAGCGTTAGCCATAGTAGTAGAAGTAATAGATGACGAGACAACTTCAAGAAGACACGATGATGGAGATCATGGTGTCATGCCGGTGACAACGATGATCATGGAGCCCCGAAGATGGAGATCAAAAGGAGCAAATGATATTGGCCATATCATGTCACTATTTGATTGCATGTGATGTTTATCATGTTTTACATCTTATTTGCTTAGAACGACGGTAGCTTAAATAAGATGATCCCTCGTAATAATTTCAAGAAAGTGTTCCCCCTAACTATGCACCGTTGCGAAGGTTCGTTGTTTCGAAGCACCACGTGATGATCGGGTGTGATAGATTCTAACGTTCGAATACAACGGGTGTAAGCCAGATTTACACACGCAATACACTTAGGTTGACTTGACGAGCCTAGCATGTACAGACATGGCCTCGGAACACAGAAGACCGAAAGGTCGAGCATGAGTCGTATAGAAGATACGATCAACATGAAGATGTTCACCGATGTTGACTAGTCCGTCTCACGTGATGATCGGACACGGCCTAGTTAACTCGGATCATGTTACTTAGATGACTAGGGATGTCTATCTGAGTGGGAGTTCATTGATAATTTGATTAGATGAACTTAATTATCATGAACTTAGTCTAAAATCTTTACAATATGTCTTGTAGATCAAATGGCCCACGTTGTCCTCAACTTCAACGCGTTCCTAGAGAAAACCAAGCTGAAAGATGATGGCAGCAACTATACGGACTGGGTCCGGAACCTGAGGATCATCCTCATAGCTGCCAAGAAAGATTATGTCCTAGAAGCACCGCTAGGTGACGCACCCATCCCAGAGAACCAAGACGTTATGAACGCTTGGCAGTCACGTGCTGATGATTACTCCCTCGTTCAGTGCGGCATGCTTTACAGCTTAGAACCGGGGCTCCAAAAGCGTTTTGAGAGACACGGAGCATATGAGATGTTCGAAGAGCTGAAAATGGTTTTCCAAGCTCATGCCCGGGTCGAGAGATATGAAGTCTCCGACAAGTTCTTCAGTTGTAAGATGGAGGAAAATAGTTCTGTCAGTGAGCACATACTCAAAATGTCTGGGTTGCATAACCGCTTGACTCAGCTGGGAGTTAATCTCCCGGATGACGCGGTCATTGACAGAATCCTTCAGTCGCTTCCACCGAGCTACAAGAGCTTTGTGATGAACTTCAATATGCAGGGGATGGAAAAGACCATTCCTGAGGTATATTCAATGCTGAAATCAGCGGAGGTGAAATCAAAAAGGAACATCAAGTGTTGATGGTGAATAAAACCACTAAGTTCAAGAAAGGCAAGGGTAAAAAACTTCAAGAAGGACGGCAAGGGAGTTGCCGCGCCCGGTAAGCAAGCTGCCGGGAAGAAGCCAAAGAATGGACCCAAGCCCGAGACTGAGTGTTTTTATTGCAAGGGAAGTGGTCACTGGAAGCGGAACTGCCCCAAATACTTAGCGGACAAGAAGGCCGGCAACACAAAAGGTATATGTGATATACATGTAATTGATGTGTACCTTACCAGTACTCGTAGTAGCTCCTGGGTATTTGATACCGGTGCGGTTGCTCACATTTGTAACTCAAAGCAGGAGCTGCGGAATAAGCGGAGACTGGCGAAGGACGAGGTGACGATGCGCGTCGGGAATGGTTCCAAGGTCGATGTGATCGCCGTCGGCACGCTACCTCTACATTTACCTACGGGATTAGTTTTAAACCTCAATAATTGTTATTTAGTGCCAGCTTTGAGCATGAACATTGTATCAGGATCTCGTTTAATTCGAGATGGCTACTCATTTAAATCCGAGAATAATGGTTGTTCTATTTATATGAGAGATATGTTTTATGGTCATGCTCGCTGGTGAATGGTTTATTCTTAATGAATCTCGAGCGTAATGTTACACATATTCATAGTGTGAATACCAAAAGATGTAAGGTTGATAATGATAGTCCCACATACTTGTGGCACTGCCGCCTTGGTCACATAGGTGTCAAACGCATGAAGAAGCTCCATGCAGATGGACTTTTGGAGTCTCTTGATTACGAATCATTTGACACGTGCGAACCATGCCTCATGGGTAAAATGACCAAGACTCCGTTCTCAGGAACAATGGAGCGAGCAACCAACTTATTGGAAATCATACATACTGATGTGTGCGGTCCAATGAGTGTTGAGGCTCGCGGTGGCTATCGTTATGTTCTCACCCTCACTGATGACTTGAGTAGATATGGGTATGTCTACTTAATGAAACACAAGTCTGAGACCTTTGAAAAGTTCAAGGAATTTCAGAGTGAGGTTGAGAATCAACGTGACAGGAAAATCAAGTTCTTGCGATCAGATCGTGGGGGAGAATACTTGAGTCACGAATTTGGCACACACTTAAGAAAATGTGGAATAGTTTCACAACTCACGCCGCCTGGAACACCTCAGCTAATGGTGTGTCCGAACGTCGTAATCGCACTCTATTGGATATGGTGCGATCTATGATGTCTCTTACGATCTTACCGCTATCATTTTGGGGCTATGCTTTAGAGACTGCCGCATTCACTTTAAATAGGGCTCCATCGAAATCCGTTGAGACGACACCGTATGAATTATGGTTTGGGAAGAAACCTAAGCTGTCGTTTCTAAAAGTTTGGGGATGCGATGCTTATGTCAAGAAACTTCAACCTGAAAAGCTCGAACCCAAATCGGAAAAATGCGTCTTCATAGGATACCCTAAAGAAACTATTGGGTATACCTTCTACCTCAGATCCGAAGGCAAGATCTTTGTTGCCAAGAATGGGTCCTTTCTAGAGAAAGAGTTTCTCTCGAAAGAAATAAGTGGGAGGAAAGTAGAACTTGATGAAGTATTACCTCTTGAACCGGTAAGTGGCGCACTCAAGAAAATGTTCCTGAGGTGCCTGCACCGACTAGAGAGGAAGTTAATGATGATGATCATGAAACTTCAGATCAAGTTGCTACTGAACTTCGTAGGTCCACAAGGACACGTTCCGCACCAGAGTGGTACGGCAACCCTGTCTTGGAAATCATGTTGTTAGACAACGGTGAACCTTCGAACTATGAAGAAGCGATGGCGGGCCCGGATTCCGACAAATGGCTGGAAGCCATGAAATCCGAGATAGGATCCATGTATGAAAACGAAGTATGGACTTTGACTGACTTGCCCGTTGATCGGCGAGCCATAGAAAATAAATGGATCTTTAAGAAGAAGACAGACGCGGATGGTAATGTAACCATCTATAAAGCTCGGCTTGTCGCTAAGGGTTATCGACAAGTTCAAGGGGTTGACTACGATGAGACTTTCTCACCCGTAGCGAAGCTGAAGTCCGTCCGAATCATGTTAGCAATTGCCGCATTCTATGATTATGAGATATGGCAAATGGACGTCAAAACGGCATTCCTTAATGGTTTCCTTAAGGAAGAATTGTATATGATGCAGCCGGAAGGTTTTGTCGATCCTAAGAATGCTGACAAGGTGTGCAAGCTCCAACGCTCGATTTATGGGCTGGTGCAAGCATCTCGGAGTTGGAACATTGTTTTGATGAGATGATCAAAGCGTTTGGGTTTACGCAGACTTATGGAGAAGCCTGCGTTTACAAGAAAGTGAGTGGGAGCTCCGTAGCATTTCTCATATTGTATGTGGATGACATACTGTTGATGGGAAATGATATAGAATTCTTGGAAAGCATAAAGGCCTACTTGAACAAGTGTTTTTCAATGAAGGACCTTGGAGAAGCTGCTTATATATTAGGCATCAAGATCTATAGAGATAGATCGAGACGCCTCATTGTTCTTTCACAGAGTACGTACCTTGACAAGATATTGAAGAAGTTCAAAATGGATCAGTCAAAGAAGGGGTTCTTGCCTGTATTGCAAGGTATGAGCTTGATCACGGCTCAATGCCCGACCACGGCAGAAGATAGAGAAAATATGAGTGTCGTCCCCTATGCCTCGGCCATAGGGTCTATCATGTATACTATGCTGTGTACCAAACCTGATGTAAACCTTGCCGTAAGTTTGGTAGGAAGGTACCAAAGTAATCCCGGCATGGAACACTGGACAGCGGTCAAGAATATCCTGAAGTACCTGAAAAGGACTAAGATATGTTTCTCGTTTATGGAGTGACGAAGAGCTCGTCGTAAAGGGTTTACGTCGATGCTAGCTTCGACACAGATCTGGATGACTCTAAGTCACAAACCGGAATACGTCGTATATTGAATGGTGGGTGCAGTAAGCTGGTGCAGTGCAAGCAAAGCGGTTGGCCGGGATTACATGTGAGCGGAAGTACATGCAGCCTCGGAGGCCAGCACAAGAGCAGTCTGGGTGGAAGGAGTTCATTACCGACTAGGAAGTCATACCCAATGCGTCGGGCCCGATGACTCTCTTCTGTGACAACACTGGCTATTGCCCTTGCCAAGGAGCCCAGGTCACAGAAGACAGCATCAAGCGTCGCTTCAACTCATTCGTGAAAGTGTGCAAAATGGAGACATAGAGATTAAAGTACATACGGACCTGAATGTGGGCAGATCCGTGACTAAACCTCTCCCTAGAGCAAACATGATCAACACCAGAACTGCATGGGTGTTCGATTCATCACAATGTAACTAGACTATTGACTCTAGTGCAAGTGGGAGACTGTTGGAAATATGCCCTAGAGGCAATAATAAAATGTATATATTATCTTTGTTCCATGATAATTTGTCTATTGTTCATGCTATAATGTGTATCCGGAAAGTTATACATGTGATGAATACATAGACCACAACACGTCCCTAGGTGCCTAGTTGACTAGCTCGTTGATCAAAGGATAGTCATGGTTCCGACTATGGACATTGGATGTCATTAACGGGATCACATCATTAGGAGAATGATGTGATGGACAAGACCCAATCCTAAGCTTAGCTCAAAGATCGTGTAGTTCGTTTGCTGTAGCTTTTCTGAATGTCAAGTATCATATCCTTAGACCATGAGATTGTGCAACTCCCGGATACCGTAGGAGTGCCTTGGGTGTGCCAAACGTCACAACGTAACTGGGTGACTATAAAGGTACATTACAGGTATCTCCGAAAGTGTCTGTTGGGTTGGCATGAATCGAGACTGGGGTTTGTCACTCCGTATGATGGAGAGGTATCTCTGGGCCCACTCGGTAATGCATCATCATAATGAGCTCAATGTGACCAAGTGGTTGATCACGGGATCATGCATTACGGCACGAGTAAAGTGACTTGCCGGTAACGAGATTGAACTAGGTATTGGGATACCGACGATCGAGTCTCGGGCAAGTAATGTACCGATTGACAAAGGGAATTGTATACGGATTGATTGAATCCTTCGACATCGTGGTTCATCCGATGAGATCATCGAGGAGCATGTGGGAGCCAACATGGGTATCCAGATCCCGCTGTTGGTTATTGACCGGAGAGTCGTCTCGGTCATGTCTGCGTGTCTCCCGAACCCGTAGGGTCTACACACTTAAGGTTCGGTGACGCTAGGGTTGTAGAGTATTAGCATACGGTAACCCGAAAGTTGTTCGGAGTCCCGGATGAGATCCCGGACGTCACGAGGAGTTCCGGAATGGTCCGGAGGTGAAGATTTATATATAGGAAGTCAAGTTTCGGCCATCGGGAAAGTTTCGGGGTAATCGGTATTGTACCGGGACCACCGGAAGGGTCCCGGGGGTCCACCGGGTGGGGCCACCTATCCCGGAGGGCCCCATGGGCTGAAGTGGGAGGGGAACCAGCCCCTAGTGGGCTGGTGCGCCCCCTTGGGCCTCCCCCTGCGCCTAGGGTTGGAAACCCTAGGGGTGGGGGCGCCACCCTTGCCTTGGGGGGCAAGGCACCCCTTGGCCGCCGCCCCCCTAGGAGATTGGATCTCCTAGGGCCGGCGCCCCCCTAGGCACCCTATATATAGTGGGGGGAGGGAGGGCAGCCGCACCCAAGCCCCTGGCCTCTCCCTCTCCCTCCCGTGACACTCCTCCGTCTCCCTGCGCTTGGCGAAGCCCTGCCGAGATCACCGTTGCTTCCACCACCACGCCGTCGTGCTGCTGGATCTTCATCAACCTCTCCTTCCCCCTTGCTGGATCAAGAAGGAGGAGACGTCTTCCCAACCGTACGTGTGTTGAACGCGGAGGTGCCTGTCCGTTCGGCACTTGGTCATCGGTGATTTGGATCACGACGAGTATGACTCCATCAACCCCGTTCTCTTGAACGCTTCCGCGCGCGATCTACAAGGGTATGTAGATGCACTCCTCTCTCCCTCGTTGCTAGATGACTCCATAGATTGATCTTGGTGATGCGTAGAAAATTTTAAAATTCTGCTACGTCCCCTAAAACAGCCGGATCTATCTCCATTGGCCGGACTGTTAGACTATGAAGATACAAGATTGAAGACTTCGTCTCGTGTCCGGATGGGACTCTACTTGGCGTGGAAGGCAAGCTAGGCAATACGGATATGGATACCTCCTCCTTTGTAACCGACCTTGTGTAACCCTAACCCTCTCCGGTGTCTATATAAACCGAAGGGTTTTAGTCCGTAGGACAATAACCACAACATACAATCATACCATAGGCTAGCTTCTAGGGTTTAGCCTCTCTGATCTCGTGGTAGATCTACTCTTGTACTACCCATATCATCAATATTAATCAAGCAGGACGTAGGGTTTTACCTCCATCGAGAGGGCCCGAACCTGGGTAAAACTTCGTGTCCCCTGCCTCCTGTTACTATCCGGCCTAGACGCACAGTTCGGGACCCCCTACCCGAGATCTGCCGGTTTTGACACCGACATTGGTGCTTTCATTGAGAGTTCCGCTGTGCCGTCTTCACCAGGAAGGATGTCTCATCCCGTCTTTAAAGATGGCACTATTGCTGAGGGAGCTTTGGCTATCGGCCAAACTCTCCGGCTAGGTGGTTTTCTTATGACCGCTTGTTCGGCCGCTGCGCCGACGATGACTTCTCGGGTCATCGAAAGCAATCTTCATGTCAACTCGGAACTCGCTGAGCAGTTAGATCCAATGGAGCTCTCTTCCCTGAACGAGCTCTTGGATCGCATCGCCACCCTAGGAGTCGCTACAGACTATGATCAGGTTGGGCCTAAACCCGATCTAAGAGAGATCAACTCTCCCTAGGTCACCCATCACGTTGCAGTGGTGGAGGAACAATGCGGCAACCCTTCATCTATCTTAAGGACTAGCTATGTCCGGATTCCCGATCCCTCCAAGCCGGATACCCACAGAGGGGAGGACATCACTCAAGGCCTGAACCTAGAATCAGGCAGCGGGCTAGATTTATCGGAAAACATCCAAGAATCCAGACTTTCGAGTTTGGAACTCCTTGGCCCCTGAGTCTCAGATTGGGTGAGGATTCGGATTCAATTACACCCACCCACCCAAACATACGCGATCTATCCCAAATTAGGCAAGAGCCCGAAGAAACAGTACACCATTACTGGGCCAGATTCCTCCTGGTCATGAACAGGATAAAGGACTGCCGCGAGGAAGACGCAATTTCATTCTTCTGCAGTAATTGCACGGACAAGGGAATCCTCAACGCCATAAGTCGTCGCGAAATTACACGCTTTGCCGACTTGGTGTCCATAGTACGAAAGTACTATGCGATGGAAAGCGCCTGGAATACCGAAATAAAATTTTGGGATAATCCGGCCCTGAATACAAACCTAGTCCGAAATAAAAGGGTGCATTATCACAATACACCTAGGTTAACTACCAAAAAGCAAAATCCCTCTACGGGGCAAGGAACCGTACTGGAGGGATGGCTCAACAGACCCTGCAAAATTCATAGTACAGCAGATGCAATACCAACGCACAGCCTTAGAGCATGTTGGATACTCCGGCAGGTGGCCAAAAGTGGTGAGGATCTACTCCTCCCAAAAACCACAGAGCACCATCCCGCGGACAACAATACGGTGTTAACGGTCTTTGAGACCTTCGCGTCAAATAATAGACGCAAGTGAGCACTCTGCAGCATGGCCGAAATCTGCCACATAGCAGAAATAAATCCTTGGAGTGACACGGCTATTACCTTCAATGCCAGTGACAAACCTAAATTCCGAACAGCCCGAGCACCAGCCGCACTGGTCCTCAGTCCAATCGTGGACGGCTTTCGACTCACCAAGGTACTCATGGACGGCGGCAGCGGATTAAACCTCATCTATGAGGAAACTCTTCAAAAGATGGAAATAGACCAGAGCCGCATTGAGCACAGTAGCACAACCTTTCGAGGAATCATCCCTAGTCAGGAAGCACGCTGTGCCGGGAAAATCACAGTAGATGTGGTATTCGGCACGCCGGATAATTACAGGTCCGAAGAAATTACATTCCAAGTGGCCCCGTTCAGCAGCGGATACCACGCTCTACTAGGGCGGGAGGCGTTTACAATCTTCCAAGCCATACCCCATTATGGGTACATGAAGCTCAAAATGCCCGGGCCCAACGGAATCATCACGGTTGCTAGTGATCCGGACATAGCACTCCACGCCAAAAATAAGACAGCCGCACTGGCCCTCGAGGCACTATCTGAAGCCCTAGCGGCCGAGGAACTAACTGTGTTGCGCTCCACGGTGAACAGGAACGATGTGATACTCGATAAAAGATCCAAGTCCACCTCCTTTAAACTGGCGGATGAAATAGTCAAATTCCAAGTCCATCCAACGGACCCTACAAAAACAGCTTCCACCGGGGCACAATTAAACCCTGATGTCGACACTGCACTGCGAGAGTTCCTACGCGATAACTGGGACATTTTTGCCTGGCACCCTTCAGACATGCCAGGAATCCCATGCAGGCTGGCTGAGCACAGCCTAAATATCCTAAAAGGATACAAGCCAGTCAAGCAGGCTCTTGGACTTTTCTCCGAGCCTAAGAGACAAGCCATGGGAGAGGAACTAGCCAAGCTATTGGAGGCCGGATTCATCAGAGACATAAAACATCCGGACTAGCTAGCAAACCTGGTGATGGTACCAAAGAAGGACAAATCCTGGCGCTTGTGCGTCGATTTTAAGGACCTTAACAAGGCCTGCCCAAAGGATCCCTTCCCCTCCCCCGCATCGATCAAATCATCGATGCTACCGCAGGACACGATTCATTGTGTTTCCTCGACGCATACTCCGGCTACCATCAAATTAAAATGGCGGAGCCAGACCAAGCCACAACGGCATTCATCACACCATACGTCCCATTTTGCTTCAACACAATGCCCTTCGGGCTCAAAAACGCCGGCGCAACATATCAGTGCATGATTCAGACATATCTGGCAAACCAGATCGGCAAAACAGTGGAGGCATACGTGGACGACGTGGTCGTTAAAACCAAGCATGTTGAAACTCTACCAGACGACTTGAGGCTCACATTCGACAACCTCCGAACATATGACATCAAGCTCAATCCGGAAAAATGCGTTTTCGACGTACCAGCCGGAAAGCTCCTGGGATTCATTGTCTCCAGTAGAGGTATTGAAGCTAATCCGGCCAAAATCCGAGCGTTGTCACAGTTGGCTACCCCAACAGACCTCAAACAAATACAAAAATTGACTGGATGCGTGGCGGCTCTAAGCCGCTTTATCTCCCGCTTGGGAGAAAAGGCATTACCTCTTTATCGCCTCCTCCGGTGCACCGAACACTTCGAGTGGACGGATGCCGCCTCGGCCGGACTCAACGAAATAAAAGCCATATTGGCAACAAACCCAGTCCTGGCCACGCCAAACATTGGCGAACCAATGCTATTATACATTGCAGCAACTCATCAAGTAGTAAGCGCAGTGCTCGTCGTCGAGCGAGAAGCGGACGGACACAAATTCCCCCTTCAAAAGCCGGTTTACTATGTGTCCACTGTCCTTACTCCGTGCAAATCACGGTACCCGCATTATCAAAAGATAGCGTATGCGGTATTTATGGCATCCCGGAAGCTACGACACTACTTTCAAGAGTGTTCGATAACCGTAGCCTCGGAAGTACCACTTAACGATATTATAAACAACCGCGACGCGACGGGCCGGATTGCCAAATGTGCCATTGAGCTCCTCCCGTTCGACATAACCTACAAGCCACGACGAGCTATCAAGTCACAAGTTTTGGCTGACTTCGTCGCTGAGTGGACGGAAGCCGAACTCCCTAAAGAGTACGGCACATATTCAAACTGGATCATGCACTTCGACGGCTCCAAAATGTTGGCTGGTCTGGGGGCTGGCGTCATTTTGACGTCCCCAACAGGAGATACCGTCCAATACGTACTACAGATAAGGTATACGGACTCCAACAACGCGGCCGAATATGAGGCCCTTCTACATGGTCTCCAGATGGCAGTATCTATGGGCATTCAACGCCTAGAGGTGCGCGGGGATTCGAACCTTGCGATATCCCAAATAAATGGAGACTTCGATGCCAAGGATCCGAAAATGGCAGCTTATCGCAACGCCGTCCTAAAAATGTCAGCTCGGTTCGAGGGGCTCGAATTTCACCATGTGGCTCGGGAAAACAATCAGGCGACGGATATCCTCGCCCCCATCGGTGCAAAACGCGACGTGGTCCCTCCCAACATATTTCTGGAACGGCTCTTCAAGCCATCCGTAGCATGGGAAGGAGACACCGGTAACAACAGTCCGGACCCGGCCAAAATACCCGATACCGAACCCTCTGACACAATTGGAGGCTCCGCCACCGAAATAACACAATCAGCCCACGAAATAATGGCCATTACTGCCCCGTGCACAGAACCATTCCTGGCCTACCTAACTAGACAGGAACTTCCGGAGGACCAAAATGGGGCACGCTGCATAGTGCGGCGATCCAAGGCCTACAGGGTCCATGAGGGAGAATTGTACAAAAAAAGTGCTACCGGAGTCCTTCAAAGGTGCATCTCCGAAGAGGAAGGGCGGAACCTTTTGGCAGAAATTCACGCCGGACTCGACGGTCATCACTCCGCAGCCCGGGCTCTTGTAAGCAAGGCCTTCCGTACATGATTCTATTGGCCAACAGCACGGGCAGATGCACAGGACTTGGTCCAACATTGCGCCGGTTGCCAGCTCTTTGCAAATCAAAGCCACATGCCACCCACCGCCCTCCGGACAATCCCCATTACATGGCCCTTCGCGGTCTGGGGGCTTGACATGGTTGGACCCCTTAAAGGGGGAACCCACAAGAAAAAATACTTATTGGTCATGGTGGACAAATTCACCAAATGGATAGAGGCTAAACCGGTTAAAACAGCCGAATCCGGACCGGTGATAGATTTCATATCCGGGGTTGTACACCGTTACGGCGTCCCCCACAACATCATCACTGATAACAACACGAATTTCACGGACGACGAGGTAAAAATCTTGTGCAGCAAAATGGGCATCAAGCTCGATTACGCTTCAGTCTATCACCCACAAACCAACGGCCAAGTCGAACGAGCAAATGGTCTTATAATGAGCGGCATTAAACCCAGATTAGTGCGCTCCTTAACGGAGTCTGACACGCACTGGGTAGAGGAGCCCAACTCTGTACTCTGGGGGCTGCGGACCACGCCTAATCGTAGTACCGGATATACACCGTTTTTTATGGTGTACGGCGCAGAGGCAGTCCTGCCCTGTGACATAATTCATGACTCACCTCGAGTGCGCATGTACGAAGAAAGAGAAGCCGAGCTCGATCGGCAGGACAGTCTGGACACTTTGGAGGAAGAGCGCGACGTAGCCAAAGCCCGTTCCGCATTTTACCAGCAACAGGCTTGCAGATACCAAAGCAGAGAAGTACGGGCCAAAACTTATAACATTGGCGACCTAGTTCTATGGCTGCCGGATAAGAAAAAGAACAAGCTCGAGCCCAAATTGGAAGGTCCCTTCATTATCGACCAAGTTCTGACCGGTGGAGCGTACCGACTGCGGGATGCATCGACTAGACGACTCAAGCCGAACCCATGGACCGCAGCCAGGCTTCGAAGATTCTACGCTTAGCACCGGACTCTATGTTAGTCCCCTCCCTTTGTCCTTTTTCTACATATGCTCATCTGTCTTGTTTCCCTTTACTTTCTTTTATTCCTCTAGGCCTTCAAGGGTCACCTTGTGCCTCACTCGTACATTACAGATGCGCTAGCCGCACTCTTCATACCTGGGGGCTTCTTTCACAGAAGCTTAAATTATTTACCTGGGCCTCACGCCCAACACATGTGTTATACTTCCGCATGTACCTTCTTTCACCATTATATGCACCGACATGACTTAAGTTTTGGCCAAGCTGGGTTGCCTGGCTCTTGTATTTATGCCCTATGTTTCCGTTAATTCGGCTAGGGCATAAGGGGAGCACCTCTGCGATTGTTACCGCCGGGTCAGCCGGACATGTACCTCAGACTGGGTGAAGCCGAAAGCTAGCGTTCTTAAGAGAATATTCGGTCGGTGAACAAAAGATGACTTTTATTTATTATCTATATCTGCCCCCAGATGTTTTTTCTGCGCTTCTTGTCGCAGTCCGGACATGCACTTTAGGGCATGCCTACCCAGGGAAAGGAACCCTTAACGGAACTATTCTCTCTGGAAGATGTTTCTTACTACCCATGTAATATAACATAACTAGTTGGGCACTTGTCTTATAAAGCACTAATGACCCCTACGCCTGATCTCCATGCATGCTCCGGTTCTTACATAACCGAGAGGGTATTCGGATACACTCCGGACTGCCGGGTCCCGAGGTTGAAGCGAAAAGGTCTGCCACGACAAACGATCTACAATCCGGCTAGAAGGCATCATACATGTCACTTTAAAATTACATAGTCAATTTGACTGGTTGAATTCCTCTTCAATGCCATCCAATAGGCTGTCTAGTCTACAGTCCTGTTGGGAATACTTTGCGGCCAATTCTACTTGATCGTACACTAAACTCACAGGGATCTCCCTGCCATCAGGCCCCACAGGTCCGACTTCGGCCATGTGGTTCGGGTCAGCCTTCGTGTATCGTATCTTCACCATTGCCCAGGCTTCCCTGGCGCCCTGACGGCAGGCTGATATCTTCCATAATCGGAAGCACCATCGTGCTCCCTTCAGCTTTTCTGCAAGCTCTCCAAGGCCTTCGGGTATGGAGACGGACGGCCACAAGGCCTGGGTGACGCCTGGCATCACCTGCCGAACTCGTTCGTGCAACTGTGCAGCTCGGGAAGAAGATCACCCATTGAACCAGGCATCTCCTCGGCAGGACGACCTGTTAGCATACCTATAGACATAACTCTGTCAGCCAGCTTCCTCGCCGAACTCTTTTTCAAAGTTCGTTCAAGCACTTACTAAATATGCCGCGTCGAAGCCGCCGATTCTCCTTAACAGAGTCCGACAGTTGGGCACAAACATCTTTTAGTTCCATGCCCAGCTCGGTGTTGGCATATTGGAGATCATTCTTCTCCTGCCTCACCCTCGTAAGCACGCTCTCACCAGCCTTCAGCTGGCGTATGAGCTGTTGCTTATCCGGATTTACTCCAGCGTCATTTGCAATTTTATCGTCAGATCGGCATACATGCCGCATTCTAATATGATACTTATCATTCGAAGGATATGTTACCAGAGGGGGTCTCTTTGGGCTCCCCTGCTGCGGCCAGTGCGGCCTGAAGTTGGGCTTTGCACTCTTCTAGCTCTTGGGACAGTTGAGTATTCTTTTCTGTAAGAACCTGCATAACAAATGATCCTTAAATCAGTTATCCTAACTGTTTCAAGTCTCAGGGGCTACTGATATATATATAATCATCAAATTTTCTCACCCGTATGTCTTTTACATACCGCTCCGTGGCTCTAGCTAGACCATTTTGAGCGGCACGAAGGTGCACGTCTCCCTAGTTGAAGGCATCGAATGCCTCTTGGGAGAAACAAGCGTCACGAAGGACAGTCCGGCGACGCCTGTGGTTCATGGCACTTTCCACCTCAGAATGGGTGGCGGACAGTTTATCCACATCCTCTGTCAGAGGAGCACCAGGCGCCCGCCTTGTATTCGTTCCCGCCTCTAAATCCGACCTTGGAGCCTGGCTTGTGGAGGCGCGATTGGTAGCCTCTCCTGGTATAGTCCGGCGAGCGCTCTTTTTCCTGGAAAAAAGGCATGGGCGTTAATATGCCTCTGAAAATAATATCTTGTAATAAAGACGGCGCGTCGTACTGCTGTGCCGGTGTCTCAATCCGGACTGCGGATCTTTTCAGCCTGCCTGGCCTCGCGGCCCCTTGTTGGCTAGTTGCCACAGGCTCGGCCTTCTGCCCCGAGGACCTCCCCTGCAAAACATAGCTATTATACGGCAATCAAAGAGCGCAAGGACGAATCCCTTTTTAAATGCTGGGACTTCGGTCTCAGTCACCTGTGAGGCTGGAACTAGCCCGGGGTAATCGGCCGTAATGGCCACCAAGGCGTTGTCATTACTCCATTGATAAAATACCCCGTCGATTAGCTCCACAGATATGTCCGGATCCTCCTGGGAGGCCGGGTCAAGGGACCGTCCAGGGTCCTCGGGTTGTGGAGGAGGGCTGTTTATCTCCTTTACTGCCTGGCGCAGCTCCTGCGATGAAATCGCTAGAATGAATACTTAACTACGGGAATACGAAATGGATGGGTGATAAAAAGTCTCCGCTTACCCAACTTGGAGGATTGTACATAGAAAATCCGCCCTGCGGGTTGACACGAAGGAATTCCTCCTCTTCTCCCTCGTATAAAGTGGATAAGATCTTTATTAGATCGGCAGCCGATCCCGGCCCTTTGCGGCCGTGGCGGGTGGCGTCATCCTCCCCGTTGAAATCCCACATGGGGTGGCCTCTATACTGAAGCGGCTGCACCCCCCGCATGATGCATGTGGCCATGACCTCGATCATGGTCAATCCGGATCAAGCTAAAAAACTTATCTGGCTCATCAGGTAAAGAATGTCCCTGTCATCTTCCTCCAGGGAGCTCCGTGGAGGCCAGCTCCGGCGCTTCTTCAAAGGGGTGTTGTCGAACTCCGGAAGGCCGATCCGAATAGGGTCCGGGAGGGGGACATCTTCTATATAAAACCATTCTGAAGGCCAGTCTTTGGACGTCTTCTTCGGGGTCCCGGACAGGTATCCGGTCCCGGTAACGCCACACTTCGGCTCCGCCCACTTGATATATTGATCCCTTCTTAGAATGGGGCACAAGGCAGAACAACTTCTTCCACAGAGCGAAGTGAGCCTCACAGCCCAAAAACAACTCGCAAAGGGCTACGAATCCCGCGATATGCAGCAGGGAGGCAGGCGTAAGGTTGTGCAACTGGAGGCCGTAGAACTCTAGAAGCCCCCAGAGAAACGGATGAATTGGGAATCTGAGCCCTCTTACCAAATAAGGGACAAGGCATACCCGCTCTCCCTTGGAGGTATTGGGACGGCTCTCCGCTTGCTCTCCGCCATTGTAGGTGGCAAGCCCGGCTCGAACCGGGACCAGCTACGCTGGGGGAAGAAATCCCTTGGACTGAAGCATCACCAATTCGCTGTGCGGGATGGACCATCTCTCCCAATCTCCCGGCTTGGAGCTAGGGGTGCGAGAGGAGGAGCTGTGTCGACCGGCCATAATGGAATGGATCTCTGTCGGGTGCGCTCTGATGAAGGCTCGCCAAGGGGGGATGGTGTGATTTGGATTTGAATCCTCGTATTTTTAAATAGGCGGCTCATTCACACAGCTAGGGGGTAAATATGAAAACACCCTGGCTCTTCACATTCGCTCGACACGTGGAAAGTGGCCATTATTGGGCGTAGAAGCCGAGGAGTACAAACATTCACAAGAAACCGGACATTATTTTGACAGGTACACATAATTTGGAGAGGAACCCGCCTTGCAATGCCGAAGACAATATTGCGCGCCGGACTCATCATCATTGAAGCCTGGTTCGGGGGTTACCGAGGGAGTCCTGGATTAGGGGGTCTCCGGACAGCCGGACTATCTCCATTGGCCGGACTGTTAGACTATGAAGATACAAGATTGAAGACTTCGTCTCGTGTCCGGATGGGACTCTACTTGGCGTGGAAGGCAAGCTAGGCAATACGTATATGGATATCTCCTCCTTTGTAACCGACCTTGTGTAACCCTAACCCTCTCCGGTGTCTATATAAACCGATGGGTTTTAGTGCATAGGACAACATACAATCATACCATAGGCTAGCTTCTAGGGTTTAGCCTCTCTGATCTCGTGGTAGATCTACTCTTGTACTACCCATATCATCAATATTAATCAAGCAGGACGTAGGGTTTTACCTCCATCGAGAGGGCCCGAACCTGGGTAAAACTTCGTGTCCCCTGCCTCCTGTTACCATCCGGCCTAGAAGCATAGTTCGGGACCCCCTACCCGAGATCCGCCGGTTTTGACACCGACAGCTAGCGCAGGCTTCGGTCAGTCCGCTTTTGGCGGACTGAACCTTCTCGATTACCATGCCCATAAGGACATGGTGCTCATCCACAATGGAAGCGCCTCGCAGTGCTTCCAGCAGATTATCCGGTGCCTCGGGTTGGACAGGGGTCACCGGTGGAATACACATATCCCCTTCTTTCGAAGGAGGTTGCGTACTGGATTCGGGAGCTGCATCGGTCTCCGTAATCGAGTCCGGCCGAGGGCCGGACTGAACACAGCCCTCCTCACCACTAATCTCCCTGGGGATCGGCTCCCGCTGGTGTCCGGCGATGGAGGCATCGCCTTCTGGCGCCTCCTGAGCTTCTCCCCGGCCCGGGAAAGTCCTTCGGTACAACACCTCCGCATCGTCCTTGGCCTTCGGGGAGTCGGCAGGCGGCGGTGACGCGCTGGCCATCTTCTTTGAATCTAGCGAACCCTCTGTCGAGGATCGCACGGAGCTATCGCGGGCTACTGTGATAGCATAATTTAAACATATTAATATTACAAAATGGAAAGGCTAGGCGTTTGGACATCCATAAGGTTTTTGGTACTTACGAGGCGGCCCGAGGCTTGGTCCGGGGCATCCGCTCCGGACTGCTATCGACATCCCACGCGGAGTCATCCGCAAGGGAGCCCTTCCCCCTCTTGGGCCCCTTCGCCTCCAAATCTTGGGAGGCCCCCCTTTTCTTCCTTACCCCCTAGGGGGGAGTCGCTTTCTTCCTCCTCCTCGTCGTCATCTTCGGCGACCGAAGAGCGAGTCCCGTCTTCAGACGTCACGTCCGAAGCACTTTTTCGGCGAAGGCCACTCCGGCCCCCCTTGGCCGTTTTCTTGGCCTTCTTCTCCGGCACATCATAAGGTGCTGGAAACAACATCTTCATCAGAAGTGGGCTCTCTTAGTCTTCGGGCAGTGGAGCCAGACAATTAATCTGCCCCGCTATGTCGATCCAGGCCTAAAAAAATTGATAGGAAGGCTTAGACTCCTTCTCAGAATATGTCAGTAAAGGCTATACCTTGAAAACATGAAAGAACTTACCAAATTAACCTGGCGTTTTAAGCTGAGCCCGCGATCCTCGGTCGTAGGCGGTGGTGTCTCGCCGGCCTTGAAGAGCACTTTCCAGATGTCTTCGTGCGTCGTGCCGAAGAGCTATAGTAGCATCTAGTGCTTGGCTGGATCGAACTCCCACAAATAGCAAGTCCGGCGTTGGCACGGAAGGATCCGGGGAATGAGCATAACCTGGATCACGTTGACGAGTTTTATTCTCTTGGTTATCATGTTCTGAACGCACGTCTGGAGCCTAGTTAGCTCGTTCAAAGAACCCCAGGTTGGGCCCTTCTCTTGCCAGGAGATGAGCCACAGCGGAGCTCCGGATCAAAATTCGAGGGCTGCCGCACAGTTGGTGTCGCACGGTTCGGTGATGTAGAACCACCCCGACTGCCACCCCTTCAGCGTCTCCACAAAGGAGCCTTCGGGCCATGTGACGTTGGGCATCTTGCCCACCATGGCACCTCCACACTCTACTTGTTGGCCTCTCACCACCTTCGGCTTTACATTGAAGGTCTTCAGCCATAGGCTGAAGTGAGGTGGGATACGGAGAAAGGCCTCGCAAACGACTATAAATGCCGAGATGTTGAGGATAAAGTTAGGGGCTAGATCATGAAAGTCTAGCCCGTAGTAAAACATCAGTCCGCGGACAAATGGGTGGAGGGGGAATCCCAGCCCGCGGATGAAATGTTTGAGAAACACAACCCTCTCGTGGGGCTCTAGGGTAGGGACGATCTGTCCCTCGGCCGAGAGACGGTGAACGATCTCCTTGGCCAGGCATCCGTCCTCTTGGAGCTCCTTGATGTCTTTCTTCTTAACAGAGGAGGCCATCCACTTGCCACCAGCTCCGAATCCGGACATGGTTGGAGTGCTTTCTCTGGCGGGGGAAGCTAGAGCTTGGGCGCTGGAGCTCAAGAATGGATGGGCAGAGGAAGGAGAAGGCAGGGGTGAGTGAGGATGAATCCTTATCCCCTTATAAAGTCCACGGATGTCAAATGCCTTCCTACTTGCCTATTCCCAAGGGCTGTGTAAACGACACGGTTGGGTTACCCACGCCCGTATTGATGAGAATCCCGTAACAAGGGGACACTATATCAACTTTGACAAGACGTGCCAATGGCAACCGCATCTCGAAACATGGAGTGGCAGACGAAAAATGGTTCGAAATTATGACCGGACAGATGAGATGCCATGTTACGTAAAGTTGTTAGCGGATTGGACTCGTGTAAAATTATATTCTCTCTGTGGTTGTGTGTGGTGTGTGTTACAGGTCTAGACATGTGATACGTCCGAAGACTATTTTGGAGTTCGGAAGGAGGAACCCACCTTGCAATGCCGAAGACAGGCCTATGCGCCGGATACCTTGTCACTGAAGCTAGGTTCAGGGGCTACTGAGGGAGTCCTGGACTAAGGGGTCCTCGGGCGTCCGACCTGTTAGCCATGGGCCAGACTGATGGGCTGTGAAGATACGAAGACCGAAGACTACACCCATGTCCGGATGGGACTCTCCTTGGTGCGGAAGGCAAGCTTGGCGACTAAATATGTAGATTCCTTTCTTTGTAACTGACCTTGTGTAACCCTAGATCCTCCCGGTGTCTATATAAACCGGAAGACTTAGTCCGGAGGACAGGCATTATCATAGCCATGCAAGCTAGACCTCTAGGGTTTAGCCATTACGATCTCGTGGTAGATCAACTCTTGTAATACTCATATTCATCAAGATCAATCAAGCAGGACGTAGGGTATTACCTCCATAGAGAGGGCCCGAACCTGGGTACAACATTGTGTCCCCTGTCTCCTGTTACCATCAACCTTAGACGCACAGTTCGGGACCCCTACCCAAGATCCGCCGGTTTTGACACCGACAGTCGTCTCGCCAACTATTTCTTCTACAACTATCGCTAACACATAGTGATAAAGTAAAGCAATTACATGGTGTTTGCATTTCATACAATAAAGTGACAACCATAAGGCTCCTGCGAGTTGCCGATAACTTTTAAAAAACATGATCATCTCATACAATTACATATATCACATCATGTCTTGACCATATCACATCACAACATGCCTTGCAAAAACAAGTTAGACGTCCTCTACTTTGTTTCTTGCAAGTTTTACGTGGTTACTAAGGGCTTCTAGGAAGAACCATTCTTACCTACACATCAAAACCACAACGGTGATTTATCAAGTTTGCTATTTTAACCTTCAACAAGGACCGGACGCAGTCAAATTCAATTCAACTAAAGTTGGAGAAACAAACACCTGTCAGCCACCTTTATGCAAAACTAGTTGCATGTCTGTAGGTGGAACCGGTCTCATGAGCGTGGTCATGTAAAGTTTGTCCAGGCCACTTCATCCAACAATACCGCCGAATCAAAATAAGACATTGGATGGTAAGCAGTATGATGTTCACCGCCCACAACTCCTTGTGTTCTACTCATGTATATCATCTATGCATAGACCTGGCTCGGAGGCCACCGTTGGGAAACGTAGCATGCAATTTCAAAAAAATTCCTACACTCATGCAAGATCTATCTAGGAGATGCATAGCAACGAGAGGGGGAGAGTGTGTCCATGTACCCTCACAGACCAAAAGTAGAAGTGTTTGACATCGCGGTTGATGTAGTCGAACTTCTTCTCGTTCCGACTGATCAAGCACCAAACATACGACACCTCCGAGTTCTGCACACGTTCAACTCGATGATGTCCCTCAAACTCTTGACCCAGCAAAGTGCCGAGGGAGAGTTCCGTCAGCACGACGGTGTGGTGACAGTGATGGTGAATTGATCCACGCAGGGCTTCGCCTAAGCACTACGTGATTATGACCTGAGGCGTAAACTGTGGAGGGGAGCACTGCACACGGCTAACAACTGTTGATGTGTGTTCTTGCGGTGCCCCCCACATATATAGGTTGGAGGAGAGGAGAGGCAGCCAAGGGGTCACCCCAAGTAGGAGGAATCCTACTTGGGCGTCTCCCAATTTGGACTCCCCCTTCCATATTCATCCGGAGGGGGAAGGAAGGAGGAGGAAGGAGAGAAGGAAGGGGGAGGCTGAATTGCTCCCCTTCCTTTCTCTCTTCCCCTCTTTCCTTCTCCCTTATTTTGTCCTACATGGGGCGCACGAGCCCCCTAGGGGCTGGTCTGTCCCCTTCTTGGCCCATTAGGCCCATGTAGTTGCCGGGGGTTGCCTGAAACCCCTTCCGGCGACCCGATATGTACCCGGTACCCCAGGAACACTTCCGGTGTCCGAATATCATCGGCCAATATATGAATCTTTACCTCTCGATCATTTCGAGACTCCTCGTCATGTCCGTGATCTCATCCGGGACTCCGAACAACATTCGGTCACCAAATCACATAACTCATATAATACAAAATCGTCATCGAACGTTAAGCGTGCGGACCCTACGGGTTCGAGAACTATGTAGACATGACCGAGACTCTACGGTCAATAACCATCGGGGGAACCTGGATGCTCATATTGGTTCCCACATATTCTAAGAAGATCTTTATCGGTCATACCGTAATGGCAACATACATTATTCCCTTTGTCATCGGTATGTTACTTGCCCAAGATTCGATCGTTGGTATCTTCATACCTAGTTCAATCTCGTTACCGGCAAGTCTCTTTACTTGTTCCGTAATACATCACCCCACAGCTAACTCATTAGTCACATTGCTTGCAAGGCTTATTATGATGTGTTTTACCGAGAGGGTCCAGAGATATCTCTCCGATACTCAGAGTGACAAATCTTAATATTGATCTATGCCAACCCAACAAACACCTTTGGAGATACCTGCAGAGCATCTTTATAATCACCCAGTTACGTTGTGACGTTTCATAGAACACAAGGTATTCCTCTGGTATCCGTGAGTTGCATAATCTCATAGTCGATGGAATATGTATTTCACAAGAAGAAAGCAATAGCAATGAAATTGAACGATCAATATGCTAAGCTAATGGATGGGTCGTGTCCATCACATCATTCTCCTAATGATGTGATACTATTCATCAAATGACAACACATGTCTATGGTTAGGAAACTTAACCATCTTTGATTAACGAGCTAGTCTAGTAGGGGCTTACTAGGGACACTGTGTTTTGTCTATGTATCCACACATGTATCAAGTTTCCGGTTAATACAATTCTAGCATGAATAATAAACATTTATCATGATATAAGGAAATATAAATAACAACTTTATTATTGCCTCTAGGGCATATTTCCTTCACCTATATGGTTTGAAACAATCTCCGAGATAGTGGTATAAAAGGTTTGATTCATTTATGATTGCACATGGATTTAAGAGGTCTGCATATGACAGTTGTGTTTACATTAAATTTGTTGATGGATCACTTATATACTTGTTTTTATATGTTGATGATATGTTGATTGCTTCCAAGGGCAAGAAAGATATCATTACATTAAAGGCACAATTAAGTGGCGAGTTTGGGATGAAGGATCTTGGTGATGCTAAGAAAATTCTAGGTATGGAGATTACAAGGGACATAAATTCTAGTTTGTTATTTCTTAGTTAGCGGAGTTACATTAAGACAGTTCTTCATCATTTTAACATGCATGATGCTAAGTCAGTAAGCACTCCCATTGCTCCTCGTTTCAATTTATCATCTTCTCATTGTCCAAGTGGTGATGAAGAGTTTGAGTATATGTCAAGAGTTCCATATTCCAGTGCTGTTGGTTCTTTAATGTATGCCATGGTGTGTTCTAGGCTTGATGTATCCTTTGCAATGAGTTTGGTCAGTCGATACATGGCTAACTGATGTCTACTACGCAACTTTGTTCTTGTAGACACCTGTTGGGCCTCCAAGCGCAGAGTTTTGTAGAACAGCCGCAATTTCCCCTCAAGTGGATGACCTAAGGTTTATCAATCCGTGGGAGGTGTAGGATGAAGATGGTCTCTCTCAAACAACCCTGCAACCAAATAATAAAAAGTCTCTTGTGTCCCCAACACACCAAATACAATGGTAATTTGTATAGGTGCACTAGTTCGGCGAAGAGATGGTAATACAAGTGTAGTAATCATAGTAGATATTGATTTTTGTAATAAGAACAATAAAAAATAGCAAGGTAGCAATTGATAAAATGGAGTACAAACGGTATTGCAATGCTTGAAAATGAGGCCCAGGGTCCGTAATTTCGCTAGTGCAATCTCTCAACAATGCTAATATAATTGGATCATATAACCATCCCTCAACGTGCGACGAAGAATAAAAAATTATAGATATGTTGGAGACGTATCAAGCATCCCCAAGCTTAATTCCTGCTCGTCCTCGAGTAGGTAAATGATACAAACATAATTTTTGATGTGGAATGCTAGCTAACATATTTATCCATGTAATTTTCTTTATTGTGGCATGAATATTCAGATCCATAAGATTCAAAACAAAAGTTTAATATTGACATAAAAACAATAATACTTCAAGCATACTAACAAAGCAATCATGTCTTCTCAAAATAACATGGCCAGAGAAAGTTATCCCTACAAAATCATATAGTCTGGCGATGCTCCATCTTCATCACACAAAATATTTAAATCATGCACAACCCGATGACAAGCCAAGCAATTGTTTCATACTTTTGATGTTCTCAAACTTTTTCAACTTTCACGCAATACATGAGCGTGAGCCATGGATATAACACTATACATGGAATAGAATATGGTGGTTGTGCAGAAGACAAAAAGAAGGAGATGGTCTCACATCAACTAGGCATATCAATGGGCTATGGAGATGCCCATCAATTGATATCAATGTGAGTGAGTAGGGATTGCCATGCAATGGATGCACTAGACCTATAAGTGTATGAAAGCTCAAAAAGAAACTAGGTGGGTGTGTGTAGCGCCCAAGATGCGATTCTATCCGAATCACGTGATGAACTCATGATCGGGGCACAATCGCATTTCGAGCGCATATCAAGGTGGATATCATTACAACATACCATGTACTGAATAGATGAGAATACAAGATAAAGGCTTACACTCGCCACAAGCTACAACATGAATACAACAATTCATCAATACATAGCAATCATCATACAGAAGAGCAGGATCCGTCTACAGATGAAATCAAATGAAAAAGAAGAACGACATCCACCCTCCTACTCCCAGGCTCCCCGACCCGGAACCTATCCCTTGATCGAAGAAGAACTCCAAAAGCAATCAAGCATCACTCTCATGTTGGGTCATCACATTACCTGTACTTACAATTGTTGTTGTAGTAATGTGAGCCACGAGGACTCAGCAATCCCATTACCATGGGTATCAAGACTAGCCAAGCTTAATGGGTATGGAATGGATAAGTGGTGAGGTTGCACCAAGCGACTAAGCAATGTATGGTGGCTAACTTATGAGTACAAGAGTAAGATGAGAAACTACGCAAACGGTCGCCAACTAGCAATGATCAATAAGTGATCCTGAACTACTTACGTTCAAACATAACCCCACCATGTTCTCTTCTTGAACTCTCAAAAAGAGACGGTCACGGTTACGCACGCAGTTGGTGTATTTTAATTGAGTTTAGTTCAAGTCCACTACAACTGGATATTAACAAATTCCCATCTTCCACATAACTACAGGCACGGCTCTCGAAAGTTTAAACCCTGCAGGGGTGTCCCAACTTAGCCCATGACAAGCTCACAATCCGCGGAGAGAATCCTCCATCTCAAGACCCTCCGATCAGACTCGGAATCCTGATGCACAAGACATTTCGATAATGGTAAAACAAAACCAGCAAGACCTCCCGACGTGCCGACACCCTGATAGTAGCCGCACGTATCTCGTCTCAGGCCACGACCGGATGAGTAGTCCATACAACTAAAACCAGTCCTCGAGTTTCCCCGTGGCGGCGCTGCAAGGGGCTCTAGTTTGGACCAACACTCACGAGGAGCACTAGCCCGGGGGGTTGATTAATTAAGTCCCCGGGTGCTAACCGGTCCCTATGCAAGTTTTAGTTGTTATTAGGCAAATGGTAAAACCAATGTTGGGCCTTGCTGGAAGAGTTTTATTCAAAGCGAACTGTCAAGAGGGGCACATAAACCCTCATCGTGTTAGGGACGCAAAATCAAGGAGCATAACACCGGTATGACGAAACTAGGGCGGCAAGAGTGGAGCAAAACACCAGGCAAAAGGACGAGCCTTCCACCCTTTACCAAGTATCTAGATGCATTAATTAAATAAGAGATATTGTGATATACCATGAAATCCATGTTCCAACATGGAACAACCTGCAACTAGCAATGCTACAAGAGGGGCTGAGCAAAGCGGTAACATAGCCAAACAACAGTTTGCTAAGATGGTGGAAAAGGTTAGAGGCTATCATGGCAATTTGGGAGGCTTGATAAACAAGTGGTAGGTAGCGAGACATAGCGATAGCATCGAGACAACTAGCATAGAAAGATAGTAATGAGATCCAAGGTGACGGTCATCTTGCCTGAAATCCCGCTAGGAAGAAGATCGAATCCATGAAGAAGACAAACCAACATAGTCGAACGAATCCTCACAATCGCAACGATACCGAGAACTATCGAGAAGTAGCACAACCGGATAGAAGCAAACAACATGGTAAACAACCATCACATAAACATGACATGATGCACAATCAAGTATGATGCATGTCTAGTTTAATGAAACATGGCATCGCAAAGTGCAACAAACAACACTACAAATTAAGTGGAACTCAATATGCAACGAGTTGCATATCGACGAAGCACCACATCAATTATTTAGTTCTCTCCTGTTTAATCTACTCAACAATATTAAATGTTGTTAAACATATCAAGAGGTGAAGCATAATACAACTACCTATCTAGGCAAGTTTAAATGAGGCCGGAAACAACAAATAACAATTCTGGAAAATCCCCATGTGCATATTTCAAATTTGGTAATGTTCTTCCCTATACACAATTTTAGAGTTGTTAAACTTGCAAAATAAGTGCACCATGTTAATCTATGCATTTTTCTACCCCATTCACATATAAAGTTAATTTAATTCGGAGCTATGGTTATTTAGTTATGAAATAAACCATTTTAGCATGTCATTTATGCAAACTAAATGCAAACATCAATTTAAACATTTCAAACATGGATGAAAGTAGCATATTATGAAACTAGATGAAATACTAAGCATTTTACATGTTTAACTCATTTTAATCCAATGCACGGTTTGTGAGATATTAAATGCATGAACTCTAGGGACTTTTTTGTAAAACAAGCATTCTCTGGATAAATGCGGAAATCGCAGCAGCATGAAAAAAACACGTATCGGGCCGAATCTGCTAGCCCAACAGTGCACAGGGGCTGGGGGTTTCTCGCCATGGGCCATGGCCCAGTCAATGTGGCTGGCTTGGCGTGGGGAGATGGAGGGCGAACTGGGCCTTGGCGCTTGTCCATGCTGGCGCCGGATCGGGTCAACGACGGGGCGGCGCTCATCCTGTCGCTCGAAGCAGAGGAAGCCAGCATGCGCGGGACTTGGCAGTCGAGACGAAGAGGAGGGGCGCTCTCCTCGTCAAGAATCGATGAAGACGACGGTAACAGGGAGCATCGAGAGGCGCGACCTGAGGCGGATTTGATGGCGGGACTTGAGGAGCTCGGTGCGGGAGGCGAAACAGGGGAGGTCCAGCGAGGGGCGCAGTATAGGCAAAGCGGCGGAGACGGACAGGACCTCAAGTGGTGCAGGAAAATGGCAGTAGGCAGCGAGACTCGACGGATCTGGCCAGAGATTGGAGTTGGCAGTGATTGGAGCTCCGGGACGCTCTGGTTGCTCCTGTCCAACAAAGAAGACATGGAGAGCAGGGAAGGTTAGAGAGAGAGGGGAAGGAGGGGAAGGACGAAGGAGAGGGTGCAACGAGGCCTGCCTGGGGTTGCCGGCGATGATGAGGCCAGTCGTCAGAGGCGCAAAGGCGAGGCCGAGGTTGCAAGGGCGGCAAGGCAAGCCCTATAGCTTGAGGCATCCATGGCTGTAGGTGCGGGCACAGGAGGAGTTCAGGTTGGAGGCGGCCATGGCGTTCCCTGATTCAGCAAAAGAGAGAGAGCATGCTTAGCGGAGGGAGAAACCAGAGGAGGGAGAGAAAGGAACAAGGAGGGGGCACGGCGAGCAGTTCCTGCTGGTGCTCGGCGTCGAGGTTCGCCGGGCAGAGAAGGAGCTCCTCTCCTTTGGGCTTGAGCTAAGCAAGGAGGAAGAGGCATCGGGAGGGAGAATAGCTCGGGCGCGGGGTCGCGGAAGGAGGAGGCGCGGAGAACAAGGGAGGTGGTCAGAGGCTTCGGTTGGTGGATTGGATTGGGATGAGATCCCGAGGAAGACAGTGGCGGCGGCTAGGGGGACAAATGTCCTAGGATTTAGGGTTTGATCTAAAAATGTACTAGGGGTCTATATATAGGAAATGGGAGATGATTTCGATCCTCCGATCGCGATCGGGCGGTCCGGAATAAATGGGTCAGGGAGTCCAACAATAACCGAAGATATTTTAGGGATGTTTGGGGATGATCCGGACCCATCGGTAACAACAGAGCGGTTCGGGTTCAGGACAACTTTTGAACGCGCGCGAGGGGTTCTGAGAGAGGTCGATGAAGACAAGGGCCTGACAAAAGATGAACGGAGACAAATAGAGAAGCGGCACTATGAACGACTACACATTTTATGAAAACATGCGGATGCAATGCATATGATGTCATGATGAATGCAACAAACAAATAAAACACATGGCGAAACTCATAATACATGGAAGGCACCTGGAGCGTCGGTCTCGGGTCGTTACAGTGTGCATCCAACTCGCTTGATCATGAAGACCTAGGGCAATTTGAGGAAGCCCATAATTGGAATATACAAGCCAAGTTTTATAATGAAAATTTCCCACTAGTATATGAAAGTGACAACATAGGAGACTCTCTGTCATGAAGACCATGGTGGTACTTTTGAAGCACAAGTGTGGAAAAAGGATAGTAACATTGTCCCTTCTCTCTTTTCTCTCATTTTTTGGTGGGCTTCTTTGGCCTCTTTTATTTTTTTGTGGGATTCTTTGGCCTCTTTTATTTTTTGTAAAGTCCGGAGACTTGTCCCAACTTGTGAGAGAATCATAGCTTCCATCATCCTTTCCTCACATGGGACAATGCTCTAATAATGATTATCATCACACTTCTATTTACTTACAACTCAAGAATTACAACTCGATACTAGAACAAATATATGACTCTATATGAATGCCTCCGGCGGTGTACTGGGATGTGCAATGACTCAAGAGTAACATGTATAAAAAATGAAAGGTGGTTTGCCACAAATACGATGTCAACTACATGATCATGCAAAGCAATATGAGAATGATGAAGCGTGTTGTAATAAATGGAATGGTGGAAGTTGCATGGCAATATATCTCGGAATGGCTATGGAAATGCCATAATAGGTAGGTATGGTGGCTGTTTTGAGGAAGGTGATGGTGGGTTTAATGCACCGGCGAAAGTTGTGCGGTACTAGAGAGGCTAGCAATGGTGAAAGGGTGAGAATGCGTATAATCCATGGACTCAACATTAGTCATAAAGAACTCACATACTTATTGCAAAAATTTATTAGTTATCGAAACAAAGTAATAGACGCATGCTCCTAGGGGGATAAATTGGTAGGAAAAGACCATCGCTTGTCCCCGACCGCCACTCATAAGGAAGACAATCAATAAATAAATCATGCTCCGACTTCATCACATAACGGTTCACCATACATGCATGCTACGGGAATCACAAACTTTAACACAAGTATTTCTACCAATCCACAATTACTCACTAGCATGACTCTGATATTACCATCTTTATATCTCAAAACAATCATAAGGAATCAAACTTCTCATAGTATTCAATGCACTTCATATGAAAGTTTTATTATATCCCTCTTGGATGCCCATCATATTAGGACTAAATTCTTAACCAAAGCAAATTACCATGCTCTTTAGATAGACTCTCAAAATAATATAAGTGAAGCAAGAGAGTTCAATAATTTCTATAAAATAAACAACCGCCGTGCTCTAGAAAGATATAAGTGAAGCACTAGAGCAAAATTGCCTAGCTCAAAAGATATAAGTGAAGCACATAAAGTATTCTAATAAATCACGATTCATGCGTGTCCCTATCAAAAGTTGTGTACAGCAAGGATGATTGTGGCAAATTAAAAAGCAAAGACTCAGATCATACAAGACGCTCCAAGCAAAACACATATCATGTGGTGAATAAAAATATATCCTCAAGTAAATTTACCGATAGATTGAAGACGAAAGAGGGGATGCCTTCTGGGGCATCCCCAAGCTTAGGCTCTGGGTTGTCCTTGAATATTAACTTGGGGTGCCTTTTTCATCCCCAAGCTTAGGCTCTTGCCACTCCTTATTACATAGTCCATCAAATCTTTACCCAAAACTTGAAAACTTCACAACACAAAACTCAACAGAAAACTCATGAGATCCGTTAGTATAAGAAAATAAATCACAACTTTTGGTACTATTGTGAACTAATTCTTTATTTATATTGGTGTAATATATACTGCATTCCAACTTCTCCATGGTTCATACCCCCGGATACTACCCATAGATTCATCAAAATAAGTAAACAATACATAGAAAACAGAATCTGTCTAAAACAGAACAGTTTGTAGAAATCTGTAAACTTAGAATACTTCTGTAACTCCAACAATTCCTAAAAATGAGGACAACATAGGAAATTTGTATGTCAATCTTGTGCAAAAAGAATCATTATTTTATCATGCTTCTGTTAAAAATGAAAATTATTTTACTGGGCGCAGAAGTTTCTGTTTTTCAGCAAGATCAAATCAACTATCACTGTAAGCCATCCCAAAGGTCTTACTTGGCACAAACACTAACTAAAACACCAAAACACAATTACTACAGAGGTAATAATGTGTATTTTTATTCCAAACAGTGGCAAAACAAAAAACACAAAAATAAAATTGGGTTGCCTCCCAACAAGCGCTTTTCTTTAAAGCCTTTTAGCTAGGCATTGGTAATTTTAATGATGCTCACATGAAAGATAACAATTGAAACACGAAGAGAGCATCATATAGCATGTGAAAAACACATCTAAGTCTAACATACTTCCTATGCATAGTCATCTTATAAGAAAAATTAGCATATGCAAGGAAGAAGAATGGAGCAATAGCAATCTCAACATAACGAGAGGTAATTTAGTAACATGAAAATTTCTACAACCATATTTTCCTCTCTCATAATAATTACATGTGGGATCATATTCAAATTCAACAATTTAACTATTACATAAAATATTCTCTTCATGATCCACATGCATGCAAAGTTGACACTCCTCCAAAATAGTGGGATTACTTTTACTTAAAGTAGACACTCTTCCAAACCCACTTTCAATATTATCGCAAACATATTCATCATGAGGCTTAAATAAATTTTCAAGATCAAAAGAAGAATCACCCCAATCATGATCATTGCAATAAGTAGAGGACATAGCAAAACTAGTATCCCCAAGCTTGGGGTTTTGCATATTATTAGCACAATTGACATTAACATAATTTATAATAACATCATTGAGACCATGCTTTTGATTCAAGGAACTATCAATTATGGGTGTAATAGCAACAATCTCATGTTTAGCATAAGGAAGTATAGCAACTTCATCTCCATAAACATTATTAATAATGGCATCACGGCCATAACAATAGCAAGCATCACTTTCATCAAGGGAGGATATCTCAATCAAATCATCAGAATCATAATTATCTATAGATTCATGCTTATCATCATTTTCTTCCAAAGCAATGATCATTCTCTAAATTCTTTGCCATATGCATTATGAGCATTGTTTTCATAGCAATATTTAAGTATGTCAATTTTTTTAGATTTATAGAGAGTAATATCATACTTTTCAATCAAAGAAGCAACTTAATAAGCACCCTTATAAGAAACAAATTCTTCAATTTGTTCGATATCATAGTAACTGTAAACATCATTTTCATAAGAAGATAAGATTTCATTATCATTAAACTCACATAGGTAGGGAAGGTGTTTTTAGGGTTCTTAGAGCAACAAGTAAATCACAAAGTTCACAAAGATTCCAAGCATAACATCGCAAACAATTTATTTGATTCCATAAGACACTACCGCAGGATGCTGCTAACGTGACACTACGATCAGAGACCCTTTGACGAAACTATGTGCGATGCAATAATCGCAAACGGTGGTGTAAAAGAACGGTCAAAAAAGATGCAAAACGTTTGCGATGGCGGAGCCATCAAACACGGTTCAGATTTAAGTTGCGTGTGCGATCCAGGGCATACGGTTCAGTCTAATGAACTGTTTGCGATGAGGCGGAACAAAAGAAATGGGCAGCCTGATGAAGGCGTGTGTGATATTGTGAAGCCCGGATAATTAAGCTACAGTGATCCTCTGCTAATGATGTCACGACACCTCGATTACTGTTGCTAATCTCGCATTAGTTTGAAACTGATTCGAATTCAAATTCAAAATCAGGCAAACAACAAAAGTTTTCAAATATCAAGACTAAATTGTTCTAGAGGTGACAAATAATGCATAGGTAATTATAGTGGAGAAACCACACTTTTATAGAATGTTGAAATACTCTAAAATGAATGAAGCAGTAGCGAAAATATTATTTAAATGCCTTTGGTATTTTATAAAATGCTAAACTGTTTTATTTCGGAGTAAAACATTTTATGGTGGTGGGTTTTTCTGAAACGTTAATTTAGGAGCTTTTGTCATATTTTCCTAAACTAAAATTAATGCATAACTAGAAATAAAACAGAAAATATAAATAAAAGAAAAGTCAAAACAAGCAAAATGTTAAAACAAAGAAAACCCCTACCTCCCCACTAGGCCTTAGGCCATAATGGGCCGAGGTAGCCCAGCCACCCCCGCTCTAACCCTAGCCCTCACCTCCCGATGCCCTCGTTCCCTCCCGTGCGCCTCCACACGCACACACATCACAGAACGGTCTGCTCGATCCCCTTCTCTCCCTCTCTCGCTTTCCCTCGTCCTCTCCCACACCTGCATGCACATATCGCGCCAGGGAGAGGAGCTCCTCACGCCATCCTCTGCTCGGCGGAGGGCCATGGCGTCGCCGCCTCTGCTACTTGGCCTCCTCCAGCAGCGCTACAGGAACCCCCCTGCTCGAGCTCCTCCGTCGCACCTCGCACCCGAGCTGCTCGTCCTCAGCCTCGTCCCCAGCTGCTGCTCGCCGCCAGGGCAACCGCCGGCCTCCCTGAACGCTTCCTCGACCCCTCGCTGTGAGCTCCCTGTCGTCCCCTCCGCTCCCCCTCCGTCCCAGCACCGTGGCCGCGCTCGCTCGCCGCAAACCACGCTCACCGCGAGCCCCTGCGCCCGCCATGGCCGTACCCCCACCCTTGCTCGCGAGCTCCGCCACTGCCGCTCGTCCGCTGGCCGCTTCTCTGCAGCCGTCACGGTCGTGCTCACTGCCGGCGACTTCGGCGGCCTTGGCACGAACCGTGGGCACCACCCCACTCGCCTCTCCGGGGGCGTTCTAACACGCCTAGCTGCGCGCCCTCCCGACACCGGAGTTGGCCAGACGGCCAACGCTGCTATGCTCCAGCTAACCGCCGGCCTAACGGGCTTAATTAGGGCGCTAATCACCTTTCCCCCTCTCACTGTCAACCGGGCCCTGTCCCGTTAATCAACTAAAATGCTAACTGATTTAACTAATGCCACACTGACATATGGGACCCAACACCCTAAGTAACTTAAATAAAATCGGTTAAAAGGCCCTGTTAGATTTATTTAGTGCTAGTTAAATTTTACACCCCGTGACATGTGGGTCCATTGACCCTATTGACCAGTCAAACTTTGATTGGTCAACCTTTTGACTGCACTGTTGACTAGACCCCTGGACCCCCACCTGTCATACTAAGAGGCTTGTTACCCTCTGGGTACACATAGCAGTTTTCTCATTTAGTATTTCGAATTAAATTAAATCCAGAAATTTAGAAAATCATTTAAAACTTTGAACAATCATATAAAACAAACCGTATCTCGCATGAAAAAACTTTGTACATGAAAGTTGCTCAGAACGATGAGACGAATCCAGATACGCAGCCCGTTCGTCCATCACACACCCCTAGCCTAGCAAACACGCAACTTTACCCCTCCGATTCATCTTTCCAAAAACGCCAAACACCAGGGATACTTTCCCGGATGTTTCCCCCTTCACCGGTACCACCTCATACCGCGTTAGGGCACCCCTAGCACCGCTACTTGTCATGTCATGCATCGCTATGCATTTGTTTGCTTAATATTTATTGTTTCTTCCCCCTCTTCTCTCCAATAGACTACGAGACCGACGCCGCTGCTACGACCCCTCTCTCTTGCCAGAGCAACCAGGCAAGCCCCCCCATTGATCAGCAGATATCACCTACTCTTCTCTCTACTGCTTGCATTAGAGTAGTGTAGCATGTTACTGCTTGCCGTTAATCCTATTTTGATGCATAGCATGTCATTGTTGCTACAGCTATTGATACCTTACTTGCAATCATAAATGCTTAGTATAGGATGCTAGTTTACCATCAGTGGCCCTACATTCTTGTCCGTCTGCCATGCTATACTATCGGGCCGTGATCACTCGGGAGGTGGTCACGGGTAAATACTTATATACATAATATATGATACTTGTGGTGACTAAAGACGGGTCGGCTCGTAGGAGTACCCGTGAGTGATTCACGGATTGGGTCCGAAAGGACGTTTGTCCCGACGGCCCTCTGAGTGGATCTTTGTGGCGGAGCGACAGGGTAGGTTGAGACCACCTAGGAGAGAGGTGGGCCTGGCCCTGGTCGGCATCCGTGGTTATTTCAAAATAACACGCTTAACGAGATCTTGGTATTTGATCTGAGTTTGGCTACTGGCCTCTACGCACTAACCAACTACGCGAGAACAGTTATGGGCACTCGACGTTGTGGTATCAGCCGAAGCCTTCGTGACATCAGCGACTGAGCAGTGCGCGCTGGATTGGACTGGAATGCCTGCTAGGCTAGGTCTGCTTCCGGCCGCCCTCGCAACGTGCAGGTGTGCAATGGGCGATGGGCCCAGACCCCTACGCCATAGGATTTAGACTGGCGTGTTGACCTCTCTATTGTGCCTAGGTAGGGCTACGACGTGTTGATCTTCCGAGGCCGGGCATGACCCAGGAAAGTGTGTCTGGGCAAAGGGGATCGAGCGTGTTGGGAAATGTGGTGCACCCCTGCAGGGAAGTTAATCTATTCGAATAGCCATGATCTTCGGTAACAGGATGACTTGGTGTTGCACCTTGACCTTATGACAACTAGAACCGGTTACTTAATAAAACACACCCTTCCAAGTGCCAGATACAACCCGGTGATCGCTCTCTAACAGGGCGACGAGGAGAGGATTGCCGGGTAGGAATATGCTACACGATGCTACTTGGTGAACTTACCATCTACTCTCTTCTACATGCTGCAAGATGGAGGTGGCCAGAAGCGTAGTCTTCGGCAGGACTAGCTATCCCCCTCTTATTCTGGCATTCTGCAGTTCAGTCCACATATGATACCCCTTTTCCATTTGATACCAATGCATACATATGTAGTGTAGCTCCTTGCTTGCGAGTAATTTGGATGAGTACTCACGGTTGCTTTTCTCCCCCTTTTCCCTTTTCCTATATCCGATTGCCGCGACCAGACGTTGGAGTCCAGGAGCCAGACGCCACTGTCGATGACGACTACTACTACTCGGGAGGTGCCTACTACTACGTGCATCCTGCTGAGGACGACCAGGAGTAGTGTAGGAGGATCCCAGGCAGGAGGCCTACGCCTCTTTCGATCTATATCCCAGTTTTTGCTAGCCTTCTTAAGGCAAACTTGTTTAACTTATGTCTGTACTCAGATATTGTTGCTTTTGCTGACTCGTCTATGATCGAGCTCTTGTATTCGAGCCTTCGAGGCCCCTGGCTTGTAATATGATGCTTGTATGACTTATTTTATTTGTAGAGTTGTGTTGTGATATCTTCCCATGAGTCCCTGATCTTGATCGTACATGTTTGCGTGTATGATTAGTGTACGATTGAATCGGGGGCGTCAGAAGTTGGTATCAGAGCCGACTGCCTATAGGAATCCCCCTTCCACACTCCTTGGCCGGAGTTGAGTCTAGTCTTTGAAAAACTTTTACTAACATGGTTGTGCGACTTACGGGCCCACGTCACCATTGGGTGGTATTAGGATCTTTTACTCCTCGTCTATACTCTGGGACTCTGATCTCTCTTCTATTCGGGTTAAATGATTTTACTAAATCTGACTCTAGGTTCTCGTGACTACTTTCTCCCGGAGAGCCCCTTATCACAGATGATCGCATGCTGCACCAGAAGATTCCGAAGATACTCTCCGATGTTCTCTTGAGACTTTGTGCCCGTCGCCTTTGCAATTCCCTACCACCGAAATATCCCTATGGATAAATACATACACCAGCCGTCCTTACTTTTATTCCTAGCTGATCTTGTTATTGCAAGATACCCCAAAATTCTCTCTATTGTTCCGAGAATACTTTATGCCTACCGCCTTATAGTTCTTTGCCGCCTGAATGCCCCTATGGATAATTTCTCGCACCTACCGAGTATCCGCTCATCCCCAGTTGTTTATGTGTTTCACTAAGGTCTTCGAAATAATATTCGATCTTCCAAAAATCCTTAGCAGCTTATTGCCCTTGAAATTCTTGCTTGCTTGCATTATGGTTAATCCCATAAGTCTCGTAATCATTATTGGCATCCCTTGTCATTGTCATTTTGATTCTTTGATCCAATATGGTTGCGAATGCTCGCAATCCTCAATCAGATCCTAGAATTCATCCTTTCGGCTCAGATGTCATTTTAAACGTGAGCTAAATCTCGACCAATCAACTTGTTGTCGATTTTACCCCTAAGTTTACTCAACTTATCCATCCTAAATCAGAGCATTTGCTTCTGATCGTCTGATTTGGAAATCATAATTCCTTTACATGAGGGCTTTGAATTAGCCAATTGCTTCTATAATCCAATGCCTTCGCATTGTTTCTTCCTCTGGTTGTGTGCTGATACTCACATCAGCTTCGCTATGGACCGTCGGATCCTTTGTTGAAATATCATCCGACAATGTCCTTCATATACAAAAACCTCGAGAAGTTCTTTCCCTGATATATAATGCCTTTGGGAATTTGTATCCTCTGCTTTGATAACCATACTCTACTTTTGAGCTTGTACTATTTACTCCAAAGTTTGTGGTATCGGTTCCTAAGATGCCCCAGTGGGTTGAACCTATGCCTTCCTTAATCTGTGTGAACCCGGAAGATTTCACGGGTCATACTTATCTGGTATTGCACCAGGTAAAACTTTCAACAACTAATGTCATTTTCGAAAAGCGAGAGGTGAATGAGAGGCTATACATTGAAGAAGTGGGAGTCGACCTTGAACTTTGTGTTCATGCCCATGGACATGATGTATATCCTATCATGGAAGCTTCTTGTAATAATAACTATTTCGTTAATATAATATCATCTGGTATATGTGAATTGATCCTATGCAATCGTGGTTCCGACCATGATTTCTCTTTGATCCCATTTCTCGGACAAGTTAAAGCACTTGTCTTTTGCAAGTCAATACCCCAGTCCAACCTCTACTTTGATCTGTCGCCGAGTATTACACACTGGTATCTCTAGATTATCACGGAACTGCATAACTTCTTATGAGTTCTCCATCAAGTACTACATTCTCATTGATTCAATTTTTTCATGGGCTCTGGGTTATTAAACGCTCAAGGACACCGATAACTGAATCGAGTCCGCATCATGATTAAACAACTATTAGTAATCTTCTTTACTTACGAGTTTGTATTTGATCACGTCAATTCTAGCCTAATCGGCTATATCAGTATCGTGATGATTTTAACTGTGCTACCTGGTTCTTAATCCCGGAGCACAACTTTCGACGATGAGCTAAGCTTACGTCGATCTTCGTCATCATATCATTTCGCTTTGGACAGCAAGCTTGGTTTGGAGTTTGTGTCGTACCCTTGGATCCATTAACATTTCGCTTCATCATTCCTTTGACTTGATGTCATCGCCGATCGATTACATCTTCGTGGAGCCTCTCGACAAAATTTGTCGTGATCATCATCAACATTTTGACTCCTTCCAGAATACCAATCAAATTCATGATGAGAAATAACATCCTGGCCCCTCAATGAATTGTGTTACCATCGACAACATTCTTGCCTTCCCCCCAACAAAAACTTGATCCTGTTTCTGTTGTACCTAGAGGTCCTTTCTATCCAACTTATGTTATGATTCTAAGTATTACTGGCTTTTATGTCAAAGGATGTGGTGAGGATTGCTTCACCTTTTACGAATTCTTGAAATAATGATAGTTCTCCATCACCATCCTTTCTTGGTTCCCGTGTTGATTCTAACCGGGGTACCAACAAGTGAACGGTGCCGCTTGGATTCTGTATTTCTAGCAACCTTATCACTTTGAAGTTAATTTTCGACAGTTCAGTCTTAGACCATTGGTTAATGAAACACCATTCTAACCTTGATCATGCAACCTAATCCCATATTTTGGGTGCACCTTTCAACCAATGTTTAATTGATGTTTTCCTCGAGTATACATCATTATATCATTTGATCAGACAAATGTTATTTCCTTGTTCACATAATTGTGGAATCCATCTTGTTGGTAATCTCGAGGAATTGTCATTGATTCCGCCAACCACCTCCTCATCCTGTCCTTGGTTTAATGATGAACTCTTGTTTTGGAACTTGCTTCCATAGTTCATTGACCGAGAATCTTATATTGTCATTTCGTCAATTGCTTGCACCTTTTCTTTCTTAGGCATCCTGAGTCCGAGGTATCCTGACACCGATTAGATCTGAATCTCGGTCAAATATGATGGTTGGAACATATTTCCAAGAGTTATTACATTGGTCTTTATATGACCCGGTAAGGTGGTGTCATGCCTAGCACACCTGGCCGGAGGACCTATTGTTATAGTTTCCTTTTCTGCGAGGTTATCCATTCTTCCATGAGGAAATTGTAAGACTTATTCTATAAGTCGTCCCTGGTGGATCCTTTGTGTATCCAAAGTCTGATCTTTACCTGATGACCATGTCAATACTATGTTGAAGCATGTCTGTGGTACTCCGATCTACAATAAGGGCATTTGAAGCACAATGCCAAATTATCTTTATCAATTATCCAAACACTGTTGTATGGGTAATGTCATGAAATTCCTCTCCCCTTACCTAAATGGTTTTCTACTTTCAATCCGATCATGGATACCATGCTCTGCTTATCCTTGGGAAGGATATACCCTTGAAATATGTGGCTAAACACATTTTCCTTTCCATTGTTCTGTTAATCCGATAAACACCTTTTCCTTTCCGTTGTTTTGTTTAACCTTTCTTGTGATCTATATGACATAAGCAGTAATATTCTCCTACTTATGTAAACACCTCGGTGTACAATTCTGTCAGCAAGACCCTGTTACTATGTTGATAACATTCCAGTAGCCACCGATGGACGAGAACTTTGCCTATTGGCCCGCCTCGTTCAACGAGCAGGAATATGGTTCTCTTCGTCCCTCGCCCTTGGTACCGACATTGTTGGCGACATAACTGACAGACTATTTTCTGACATGCCTTGCTATCATAACCATGCAAGATGACATCACCCTCCCTATTTTAACCCACATGGTGGGCCCATAACCCACAGTTCCACATGGTCGAAACCTGACTCTCATATACACCCCCGGTTTCCAAAGTTAATTCCTCGCACTTGGCCTCGTATGTGACTCACGAGCCACCTTCCGAGAGATCATCAATTCTGGTATCAGACACAATACTTATTCCCATTGCTTTGAACCCCTTTTCACGCCCTGTTTTAGGCATCGAACGATTGCCTGCCCGCTCGAAACTTCCCATGATACCTCCTTACTTCGCTCTCGATATTTTCGTAAGTTTCAATTTGAGAGTTACTTCCACCAACTTCCTCGATGTTATTGACTAGATAGTCGACCTTGCAGAGGTCTGTTCTCCTGGAATGCCCACCCTTTATTCTTTCGTAAGTGATGGAGTTCCTGAAGAAAGGACGCCGACTTCATCATGATGACCTGAAGCAGGGAAATGAAGACATCAATGTATTGGACCGGCCTCTTCGAGAAGAGCAAGCCAGGATGAGAAGACCCGCTAGATTCGTAACCAAACCTTCCCCCTTTCACTACCTCTTAAATTTCGGGACAAGATTTCTTGTAGTGGAGGAGAATTGTGACGCCCGGATAATTAAGCTACAGTGATCCTCTGCTAATGATGTCACGACACCTCGATTACTGTTGCTAATCTCGTGTTAGTTTGAAACCGATTCGAATTCAAATTCAAAATCAGGCAAACAACAAAAGTTTTCAAATATCAAGACTAAATTGTTCTAGAGGTGACAAATAATGCATAGGTAATTATAGTGGAGCAACCACACTTTTATAAAATGTTCAAATACTCTAAAATGAATGAAGCAGTAGTGAAAATATTATTTAAATGCCTTTGGTATTTTATAAAATGCTAAACTGTTTTATTTTGGAGTAAAACATATTATGGCTGTGGGTTTTTCTGAAATGTTAATTTAGGAGCTTTTGTCATATTTTCCTAAACTAAAATTAATGCATAACTAGAAATAAAACAGAAAATATAAATAAAAGAAAAGAAAAGTCAAAACAAGCAAAATGTTAAAACAAAGAAAACCCCTACCTCCCCACTGGGCCTTAGGCCATAATGGGCCGAGGTAGCCCAGCCACCCCCGCTCTAACCCTAGCCCTCACCTCCCGATGCCCTCGTTCCCTCCCGTGCGCCGCCACACGCACACGAATCACAGAACGCTCTGCTCGATCCCCTTCTCCCCCTCTCTCACTTTCCCTCGTCCTCTCCCACACCTGCATGCACATATCGCGCCAGGGAGAGGAGCTCCTTGCGCCATCCTCTACTCAGCGGAGGGCCATGGCGTCGCCGCCTCTTCTACTTGGCCTCCTCCAGTAGCGCTACAGCAACCCCCCTGCTCGAGCTCCTCCGTCGCACCTCGCGCCCGAGCTGCTCGTCCTCCGCCTCATCCCTAGCTGCTGCTCGCCGCCAGGGCAACCGCCGGCCTCCCTGAACGCTTCCCCGACCCCTTGTTGTGAGCTCCCTGTCGTCCCCTCCGCTCCCCCTCCGTCCCAGCACCGTGGCCGCGCTCGCTCGCCGCAAACCACGCTCACCGCGAGCCCCTGCGCCCGCCATGGCCGTACCCCCACCCTTGCTCGCGAGCTCCGCCACTGCCGCTCGTCCGCTGGCCGCTTCTCTGCAGCCGTCACGGTCGTGCTCACTGCCGGCGACTTCGGCGGCCTTGGCACGAACCGTGGGCACCACCCCACTCGCCTCTCCGGGGGCGTTCTAACACGCCTAGCTGCGCGCCCTCCCGACACCGGAGTTGGCCAGACGGCCAACGCTGCTATGCTCCAGCTAACCGCCGGCCTAACCAGCTTAATTAGGGCGCTAATCACCTTTCCCTCTCTCACTGTCAACCGGGCCCCGTCCCGTTAATCAACTAAAATGCTAACTGATTTAACTAATGCCACACTGACATATGGGACCCAACACCCTAAGTAACTTAAATAAAATTGGTTAAAAGGCCCTGTTAGATTTATTTAGTGCTAGTTAAATTTTACACCCCATGACATGTGGGTCCATTGATCCTGTTGACCAGTCGAACTTTGACCGGTCAACCTTTTGACTGCACTATTGACTAGACCCCTGGACCCCCACCTGTCATACTAAGAGGCTTGTTACCCTCTAAGTACACATAGCAGTTTTCTCATTTAGTATTTCGAATTAAATTAAATCCAGAAATTTAGAAAATCATTTAAAACTTAGAAAAATCATATAAAACAAACCATATCTCGGATGAAAAAACTTTGTACATGAAAGTTGCTCAGAATGACGAGACGAATCCGGGTACGCAGCCCGTTCGTCCGTCACACACCCCTAGCCTAGCAAACACACAACTTTCCCCCTCCGGTTCATCTGTCTGAAAACGCCAAACACCGGGGATACTTTCCCGGATGTTTCCCCCTTCACCGGTACCACCTCATACCGCGTTAGGGCACCCCTAGCACCGCTACTTGTCATGTCATGCATCGCTATGCATTTGTTTGCTTAATATTTATTGTTTCTTCCCCCTCTTCTCTTTGATAGACTACGAGACTGACGCCGCTGCTATCCGGTACGACTACGGTGTTGACGACCCCTCTCTCTTGCCAGAGCAACCAGGCAAGCCACCCCCCCTTGATCACCAAATATCACCTACTCTTCTCTCTACTGCTTGCATTAGAGTAGTGTAGCATGTTACTGCTTTCCGTTAATCCTATTCTGAAGCATAGCCTGTCATTGTTGCTACAGCTGTTGATTCCTTACCTGCAATCCTAAATGCTTAGTATAGGATGCTAGTTTACCATCAGTGGCCCTACATTCTTGTCCGTCTGCCATGCTATACTATCGGGCCGTGATCACTCGGGAGGTGTCACGGGTAAATACTTATATACATAATATATGATACTTGTGGTGACTAAAGACGGGTCGGCTCGTAGGAGTACCCGCGAGTGATTCACGGATTGGGTCCGAAAGGACGTTTGTCCCGACGGCCCTCTGAGTGGATCTTTGTGGCGGAGCTACAGGGTAGGTTGAGTCCACCTAGGAGAGAGGTGGGCCTGGCCCTGGTCAGCGTCCATGGTTATTTGAAAATAACACGCTTAACGAGATCTTGGTATTTGATCTGAGTCTGGCTACTGGCCTATACGCATTAACCAACTACGCTGGAACAGTTATGGGCACTCGACGTCGTGGTATCAGCCAAAGCCTTCGTGACGTCAGCGACTGAGTGGCGCGCACCGGATTGGACTGGAACGCCTGGTAGGCTAGGTCTGCTTCTGTCCGCCCTCGCAACGTGCAGGTGTGCAATGGGCGATGGGCCCAGAGCCCTGCACCATAGGATTTAGACGTGCGTGCTGACCTCTCTATTGTGCCTAGGTAGGGCTGCGAAGTGTTGATCTTCCGAGGCCGGGCATGACCCAGGAAAGTGTGTCCGGGCAAAGGGGATCGAGCATGTTGGGAAATGTGGTGCACCCCTGCAGGGAAGTTAATCTATTCGAATAGCCATGATCTTCGGTAACAGGACGACTTGGAGTTGTACCTTGACCTTATGACAACTAGAACCGATTACTTAATAAAACACACCCTTCCAAGTGCCAGATACAACCCGGTGATCACTCTCTAACAGGGCGACGAGGAGAGGATTGGCGGGTAGGATTATGCTACACGATGCAACTTGGTGAACTTACCATCTACTCTCTTCTACATGCTGCAAGATGGAGGTGGCCAGAAGCGTAGTCTTCGCCAGGACTAGCTATCCCCCTCTTATTCCGGCATTCTGCAGTTCAGTCCACATATGATACCCCTTTTCCATTTGATACCAATGCATACATATGTAGTGTAGCTCCTTGCTTGCGAGTACTTTGGATGAGTACTCACGGTTGCTTTTCTCCCCCTTTTCCCCTTTCCTATATACGATTGCTGCGACCAGACGTTGGAGTCCAGGAGCCAGACGCCACTGTCGATGACGACTACTACTACTCGGGAGGTGCCTACTACTACGTGCAGCCCGCTGACGACGACTAGGAGTAGTTTAGGAGGATCCTGGGCAGGAGGCCCGCGCCTCTTTCGATCTGTATCCCAGTTTGTGCTAGCCTTCTTAAGGCAACTTGTTTAACTTATGTCTGTACTCAGATATTGTTGCTTCCGCTGACTCGTCTATGATCGAGCTCTTGTATTCGAGCCTTTGAGGCCCCTGGCTTATAATATGATGCTTGTATGACTTATTTTATTTGTAGAGTTGTGTTGTGATTTCTTCCTGTGAGTCCCTGATCTTGATCGTACACGTTTGCGTGTATGATTAGTGTATGATTGAATCGGGGGCGTCACAGATATAGAGCATACGGTTCACTCGGATGAACTGTTTGTGATTAGGCAACACAAAAGAAACGGTCAGCCAGATCAAGGTGTGTGTGATTGAGGGCATACGCTTCAGAAGGATTAACTGTTTGCGATTAGGCAACAGAACAGAAACGGGTCAGCCGGATCAAAGTGTCTGCTATTGATGGCATACACTTCACATGGATGAACTGTTTGTGATTAGCCACAACAAACTGAAACAGTTAGATAGATCAATGTGTGTGCGCTAGACGAGCACACACATTCTAATTAAAAGAAGCGTGTACGATGGTAATAAAGAGCGTGCATGGTTGTTGGAACAAGACGTGTGCTGACATTGCCTATTGCGGTGCACCCTATGGTGCAAACGCCACGTACGTGGCCGAGAAGACGTACGTGCCCACGTTACGCCTTCCGAGAATAGTGTCGCACTAATAACCGTCAGTAAATTTTGAGCATGCGTCCCATCATAATCCAAATTGCAAACCTGTTCACAGCGATTAAAACCTAAACGGTTTCCCACATAGGAGCATATTATACTCGGTTATAAATACTACTACTCCAAGATGACTGCACATTCCTCCTCAACTCCTCATCCACAAAAACAAACAACTCATTCATCATCGTTCCCTTGCGTCTGCCATGGCCAGCGTGAGTTCTGGGTAGAGAGATTGCCACCAGGGAGAGGCGAGCCTGGAAGCGAAGCACGATAGATGTCCCGCCTCGCTGCAAAAGCAGCCAACATGTCCCGCCGCACGGCCGTAGTAGCAGAGAGGTCCCGTTGCGCCGCCGAAGCAGCACGAAGGTCCCACCGTGCCGTCGATGCAGCAGACTGGTCCGGCCGCGCCGCGGAAGCAGAAGAGATGTCCCACCATGCCGCGAATGCAGCAGAGATGTCCTCCTGCGCCGCGGCGGCCTAGGAAAATGTCTCGCGGGCAGGCGAGGACTCTTATAGGCACATGCGTGCCCTCGTCCTTAGGCAGATGGATCAGATCTCCAGGTGGGCGAGGTTGCAGGATGACCTGAAAGCCTTGTTTGAACAGTCTACCGACGTCATCCGGCAACTAAATGAAAGCAATGCGAAGCTCCGGGCCGAGCGTGACCTGCTGAGGGCGAAGATCGTCGGAAGTGTGGAGCAGCAGGAGCAGAGCACTGCCTTGCTGAAGAGGACCGGCGTCATCGTCGAGAAACTTATGGACGAGAATGCCATGCTGCGCATCGAGCGCAGAAGTCTGGTGGAGGAATCCGTGGATGCTCTCAAGCAGCATCTTGAGGACAAGAAAGAGCTCATCACCGCTCGCCGCGGAGACTGGTTCCTGCGGCCTGCAGCAACACATCAACAAAGTAGAGATCAATGAGCCAGATCATTGTCTTCCTTCTTTTGCCCTTATGTATTTTGGGCGTTGCCTCATGTGGCTTATTTTAATTATGTTCCTAAATATGTAAGACAATTATTATCCACTGTCATCGTCCTTATAATCATCATGCTTGCTATAAGTCGCAGTCGATGCTATATAGGTCTGTCAGATCTTACATCAAGATCCGTGCAGAACTTTCTTTTCAGATTTTCATTTTTCTCTCTTCAATCTTAGTCCAATGAGACATATAGCCACGCCGTAGAACAGGTGCTTGGGCGCCATTAATGGGGACGTTGGGAGGGAGGTGCGCGACGGGTAGCGGTCAAAGGGCTCTCCTACCAATGAGCAAGCGTAGGGGTCTGATCGCACGACTCCCGTACTCAAATAGCTACCCCGCACGACACCTCCTAGCCAATAAAAAAGGGGACGTGTGGCGGCACGTAATTGGTAAGTAGAACACCCACAGTTTCAATAATACTTGTGTTTCTGATTTGTAACATGATAGCACTTGTTCCAAAATGACTTTGTTGTTTGTTAATGTGTGCGCTTGGCAAATTGGACAGATAAATTACCACAACATGTTGGTGCCATGTCATGACACCATGCCAAGTTTCATGATTTTCAGGCATGTTTGGGATTTACAGGAATTAAAAAACCAAGTTTCTCAATCTTTTCGGCCGAGCCACGACGCCCAGATGTTTGAATTTCATTCCCATCTCTTGCATAGGACCTAGAAATTCACCCAAGGACACACATGTGGTTTTTCAAACAACTTTGGTGCACTGGAGCCTGTGTTTGTAGTTCAAATTTGAATTATGCACATTAAATGCGCATAAACTCAATTAATTTATAAAAAATGCCAAACGGACCCGGAATAATTCCAAAATTTAGCATGATACTTCTATTCGGTCTAATCTGCCTATGTAAAAAAATTAAGGCGGGAGAAGGCAGTGTACGTATGTCGTTTCGCACACGAATGTGGCACGTTCCCTCTTGGAACCACGAGTCTTCTTGACGGAAGCTCCGATTTGCAACAAGCTTACACCGAAGCTTGTCCCAATTCGGCCAAAAAATTACCGCAGCATGTTGGTGCCATGTCATGACACCATGCCAAGTTTCATGATTTTCAGGCGTGTTTTGGATTTACAGGAATTAAAAAACCAAGTTTCTCAATCTTTCCGGCCGAGCCACGACACCCAGATGTTTGAATTTCATTCCCATCTCTTGCATAGGACCTAGAAATTCACCCAAGGACACACATGTTGTTTTTCAAACAACTTTGGTGCACTTGAGGCTGAGCTTGTAGTTCAAATTTGAATTATGCACATTAAATGCGCAGAAACTGAATTAATGTATAAAAAAGGACAAATGAACTCGGAATAATTCCAAAATTTAGCACGATACTTCTATTTGGTCTAATTTGCATGTGTAAAAAAATAAAGGCGGGAGAAGGCAGTGTACGCATGTCGTTTCACACACGGAGGTGGCACGTTCCCTCTCGGAACCACGAGCCTTCTTGACGGAAGCTCCGATTTGCAAGAAGCTTACACCAAAGCTTGTCCCAATTCAACCAAAAAAATTACCGCAGCATGTTGGTGCCATGTCATGACACCATGCCAAGTTTCATGATTTTCACGCGTCTTTTGGATTTACAGGAATTAAAAAACCAAGCTTCTCAATCTTTCCGGCCGAGCTACGACACCCAGATGTTTGAATTTCATTCCCATCTCTTGCATGGGACCTAGAAATTCACCCAAGGATACACATGTGGTTTTTCAAACAACTTTGGTGCACTGGAGCATGTGCTTGTAGTTAAAATTTGAATTATGCTACACGATGCTACTTGGTGAACTTACCATCTACTCTCTTCTACATGCTGCAAGATGGAGGTGGCCAGAAGCGTAGTCTTCAGCAGGACTAGCTATCCCCCTCTTATTCCGGCATTCTGCAGTTCAGTCCACATATGATACCCCTTTTCCATTTGATACCAATGCATACATATGTAGTGTAGCTCCTTGCTTGTGAGTACTTTGGATGAGTACTCATGGTTGCTTTTCTCCCCCTTTTCCCCTTTCCTATATCCGATTGCTGCGAGCAGACGTTGGAGTCCAGGAGCCAGACGCCACTGTCGATGACGACTACTACTACTACTACTACTACTACTACTACTACTACTACTACTACTCGGGAGGTGCCTACTACTACGTGTAGCCCGCCGACGACGACCAGGAGTAGTTTAGGAGGATCCCAGGCAGGAGGCCTGCTCCTCTTTCGATCTGTATCCCAGTGTGTGCTAGCCTTCTTAAGGCAAACTTGTTTAACTTATGTCTGTACTCAGATATTGTTGCTTCCGCTGACTCATCTATGATCGAGCTCTTGTATTCGAGCCCTCGAGGCCCCTGGCTTGTAATATGATGCTTGTATGACTTATTTTATTTGTAGAGTTGTGTTGTGATATCTTCCCGTGAGTCCCTGATCTTGATCATACACGTTTGCGTGTATGATTAGTGTACGATTGAATCGGGGGCGTCACAGATATAGAGTATACGGTTCACTCGGATGAACTGTTTGTGATTAGGCAACACAAAAGAAACGGTCAGCCAGATCAAGGTGTGTGTGATTGAGGGCATACACTTCAGAAGGATTAACTGTTTGCGATTAGGCAACAGAACAGAAACAGGTCAGCCGGATCAAAGTGTCTGCGATTGATGGCATACACTTCACATGGATGAACTATTTGCAATTAGCCACAACAAACTGAAATAGTTAGATAGATCAACGTGTGTGCGCTAGATGGGCACACACATTCTAATTAAAAGAAGCGTGTACGATGGTAATAAAGAGCGCGCACGGTTGTTGGAACAAGACGTGTGCTGACATTGCCTATTGCGGTGCACCCTATGGTGCAAACGCCACGTACGTGGCCGAGAAGACGTACGTGGCCACGTTACGCCTTCCGAGAATAGTGTCGCACTGATAACCGTCAGTAAATTTTGAGCATGCGTCCCGTCACAATCCAAGTTGCAAACATGTTCACACCGATCAAAACCTAAACAGTTTCCCACTTAGGAGCATATTATACTCGGTTATAAATACAACTACTCCAAGATGACTGCACATTCCTCCTCAACTCCTCATCCACAAAAACAAACAAGTCATTCATCATCGCTCCCTTGCATCTGCCATGGCCAGCGTGAGTTCTGGGTAGAGAGATTGCCACCAGGGAGAGGCGAGCCTGGAAGCGGAAGCACGATAGATGTCCCGCCTCGCTGCAAAAGCAGCCAACATGTCCCACCACACGGCCGTAGTAGCAGAGAGGTCCCGCCATGTCGCCGAAGCAGCACAGAGGTCCCACCACGCCGTCGATGCAGTAGACTGGTCCGGCCGCGCCACGGAAGCACAAGAGATGTCCCACCGTGCCGCGAATGCAGTAGAGATGTCCTCCTGCGCCCCGGCGGCCTGGGAAAATGTCTCGTGAGCAGGCGAGGACTTTTATAGGCACATGCGTGCCCTCATCCTTAGGCAGATGGATCAGATCTCCAGGTGGGCGAGGTTGTAGGATGACCTGAAAGCCTTGTTTGAATAGTCTATCGACGTCATTCGGCAACTAAATGAAATCAATGCAAAGCTCCGGGCCAAGCGTGACCTGCTGAGGGCGAAGATCGTCGGAAGTGTGGAGCAGCAGGAGCAGACCACTGCCTTGCTGAAGAGGACCGGCGTCACCGTCAAGAAACTTATGACCAAGAATGCCATGCTGCGCATCGAGAGCAGAAGTCTGGTGGAGGAATCCGTGGATGCTCTCAAGCAGCATCTTGAGGACAAGAAAGAGCTCGTCGTCGCTCGCCGTGGAGACTGGTTCCTGCGGCCTGCAGCAACACATCAACAAAGTAGAGATCAGCGAGCCAGATCATTGTCTTCCTTCTTCTTTTTCCCTTATGTATTTTGGGCGTTGCCTCATGTGGCTTATTTTAATTATGTTCCTAAATATGTAAGACAATTATTATCCACTGTCATCGTCCTTATAATCATCATGCTTGCTATAAGTCGCAGTCGATGCTATATAGGTGTGTCAGATCTTACATCAAGATCCGTGTAGAACTTTCTTTTCAGATTTTCATTTTTCTCTCTTCAATCTCAGTCCAGTGAGACATATAGCCACGCCGTAGAACAGGTGCTTGGGCGCCATTAATGGGGACGTTGGGAGGGAGGTGCGCGACGGGTAGCGGTCAAAGGGCTCTCCTCCCAATGAGCAAGCGTAGGGGTCTGATCACACGACTCCCGTACTCAAATAGCTACCCCTCACGACACCTCCTAGCCAGTAAAAAAGGGGACGCGTGGCGGCACGTAATTGGTTAGTAGAACACCCACGGTTTCAATAATACTTGTGTTTCTGATTTCTAACGTGACATCACTTGTTCCAAAATGACTTTGTTGATTGTTAATGTGTCCTCTTGGCAAATTGGACAAAAAAATTACCACAACATGTTGGTGCCATGTCATGACACCATGCCAAGTTTCATGATTTTCAGGCATGTTTTGGATTTACAAGAATTAAAAAACCAAGTTTCTCAATCTTTTCGGCCGAGCCACGATGCCCAGATGTTTGAATTTCATTCCCATCTCTTGCATGGGACCTAGAAATTCACCCAAGGACACACATGTGGTTTTGCAAACAACTTTGGTGTCACAGCCCTAGAGTACCTGAGTGAAATTGTTGCATCTGCACTCATGCATCATGTCTAAAATTTCTGAAAGTTGAATTGAGGTTTGTTGAAACCCTCAGAAACCAGTTCAAAAATAATCAACATTAAAATGTCTTCAAAGAAGTCCAAGAAAATGTTCCTCTTAGTCTCTGAAAATATTGGCAAGAGGTAAAATTCAAACCAATGTTTTTGGTATCTCAGAAACATTTATTTTGGGCCTTTGAATTAATTCAATAACTATTTGCATTGGATATATATTCTTTATATAATTAATATATGTCCAATAATTCTGGAACATTTTATGTGGTTTTGCATATTTTAGTTCTAGCTACATAATTATTTTCAGGATTTCATAAAATGGTTTGGTGTTAAAACTAAACCCAAAACAATTGCAGAAAAATAGAAAACAGAAACAATTTAGAAAACAAAGAAGAGAGAGAGCTTACCTGGTCCACTGCTGGCCCGACACTGTGCCGGCCCAGCCGACTGCCAGCGCCAGTCACCCCCTACCTCGCGCCAGAAGGCAGGGGTGCGTGCTCGCCGCGCGCCGGCCACGCTCCGGCCACCTCCTGCCTCCCTGCCTGCCTCCTCGTCGCTCTCGCCCTCCCTCGCGACGCCACGCATCCCCCGACCTCTCTCGCACTCTCCCTCGCCCTCATCCCCTCCTCTGTCTCTCTCTCACACGCGCGACCGAACGCAGCCGTCGCCGCCGACGAGCTCCCCCGCGGCCAGAGCCACCTCCGAGCCTCTCCGACGCGTCCCCGAGCTCCGCCGTGACGCCCCGGTCCTTTCCGCCGAGCCACATGACGTCGGACGCCTCGAAGCACCATCCCCGACCCCTTCATCCTCCTCGGGTCGCCGGAGATTCACCTCGCCGCCTCGCTCACTCCGACACCTCCCCGGCCCCGCCGTCTGCACCGGAAGACTCAACGTAAGCCCCTGCCCCTAACCCCCCTCCTCTACGCCTTGGTTGCGCCCCCTAGCCGCCATCTCCACCGAGCCCGAGCACTCGGCTCTGCCAGCGACGCCGTCGTCGTGGCCACAGCCAACGCGGGCTCGAAACCTAGCGCGTCACCGCGTTTGCCACACTCCCAGGAGGCCGTAGCCCCTCCCCACTCCCCTGTTGTGCATCCCAGCGCCGAACCCGAGCACGCCCGAGCTCCGGCCGCCGCGGCCGAGCTCCCCGCCGTCGCCTCCGGCCGCCCCAGGCCCGGCTGGCGCCACCATCCGACGCGCGCTGGTCTGGGCTCTCGAACGAGCCCAACCTACGAGGCCAACCATGGTGCGAACGGGGCCCCAGAGCCCGTTCCCGCGGCCATCCGCCGCGTCTGGTCATCGCCGGCGGCTAAACGCCGGTGGTTTAGCCCCGGTTGACCAGGGGTTTGACCCCGTCTGACCAGGGTTTGACCACCCTGGGTCACTGACGCGTGGGGCTAGCCCTGCTAATTAACCTAGGTTATTGTTAATTTATTTAGTTAGTTTAATTAGCCTTTGACATGTGGGCCCAGGCCTTAACTAAACTAGATTAGGTTTAGTTTAATTTTAGTTAACCTTGTTAGTTAACTGTGTCACTGACGTGTGGACCCCACATGTCAGGTTTGACCTGGACCGAGCCGTTGACCTGCTGACGTCACTGTGAGGTCATGCTGACGCAGTAAAGCACTTTCTGGATTTAAGTTTATTCAGAAAATTCCAGAAATTAGTATAAACTTCTAAAAATCATAGAAAATCAACCGTAACTCCAAATGAAATAAATTATATATGAAAAATTATCAGAAAAATTCAAGGAATCCATCTGTACCATTTTCATGCATGTTTGAGCAAGTTAACCTCACTGTTTAGGATGAAACATGATTAGGGCAAATTTCATAATAGGTTTGGAGTTGGAATTGATATAGTTTTGAATTCCCCTTCAATTAAAATGACTTTCTGTTGCATTAGCCCAAATCACAGCATATTGCCATGTCATGATCATGCATCATATTATTGCATTGCATTGATTGTGCTCTCCCTCTCTGTTGCCGGTATTCGTCCCCTCTCGATAGACGTACTTCCGACGATGAGTTTGATGACACCGATGAAGAGCTATAATATCTTCAGAAGTGCCAGGCAAGCAAAACACCCTTGTTCATTCCGGATACAGTCCCACTCTCTCGTTCCTGCTCTCTTTTAGTGCATTAGGACAACAACGATTCAACTGTTACATGTTGCGGTAGTTGAACCCCTTTCCTCTGCAAGACGTTCTTTGCCACAGTAAATAGATGAAACCCACTAGCATGAGTAGGAGTTGTTTGAGCCCTGATGTGCCTACTCATTCATGCTTGTTTGTCATGCCTGCTACTGCTTAGAGTTGAGTCAGGTCTGATTCATCAGGGATGAATTGGAACAGTGATGAACATGTCCTACTGTGTGTGAGCTAAGTGTGTGAACACGATTTGGTAAAGGTAGCGGTGAGAGGCCATGTAGGAGTACATGGTGGGTTGTCTCATTGAAACCGTCCTTAGGAACTGAGTTCTGTGTTTGTGATCCATGAAACAGTTACTACCACGCATTAGGCCCGAAACCAATGGACCCTCTCGGCTTCTTGATCACCCTTGTCCTCTGTCCAGGAGTTGCAACTAGTTTCTGGTGTTTATAGGATATGTGTTGGCGGCCGTGCGTAGCGCTGACCCTAGGGGTGGGCTATGATGCGGTAGATACACCGTGGCCGGGCATGCCGGGCGCCCGTTTGGTGTCTCGGAACCCTGTACACATCGTCCGGGGCCGTATGTGGAAACCTCGGCCGGACTCCCTGCAGATAGAACCTGGATAGGCGATAAACCTGGACTAGAGACTTGAGTGTTTAGGTAGGCTGTGGCCGACACCCTCGTTGGGCTTCCGCTTGAAGGTTGCCGAGTACATGTCGTGTAAACGGCGGTAAGTGGTGAGAGCGTGTGTGAAGAAGTACACCCCTGCAGGGTTAACATCATCTATTCGAATAGCCGTGTCCGCGGTAATGGACTTCTAGGTTGCCTATAATAGTTCATAGACAAGTGAAAGTGGATACTCTAAAACTCGCAAGATAAGTGTGAGTGCTATGGATGGCCTTCTCGTAGGGAGACGAGAGCGGATCCATAGTGGTGTATTGAATGGTGAACATGTGGACTCGTGTGCGCCACCTCAAAAGAGTTGCTTTCAGTCGTAGTTCAGATTAGCCACTGAGTCAAAGCTAGCTTGCTGTAGTTAAACTCCACCACCCCCTTTGTTGATACCGGTGCATATGTAGTTAGTTCTGATGTAAGTCTTGCTGGGTACATTTGTACTCACGTTTGCCTATTCTATGTTTTTGCAGAGAGACGTCAGTCTCGCTAGTAGTTCCGTGTGGACTTCGATGTTTAGCTTGATACCTCAGCTACGATCTTGTGCCCTCGGCAGGATCTGGTAGATAGTCAGGCTTCTCAGCCTTTTTCATTTGTAGATGTCTGTACTCAGACATGTTAAGCTTCCGCATGTGCTTTGACTTGTATGCTATGATTGTTGGGTCATGAGACCCATGTTTGTAATATCTCGCTCCTCGGAGCCTAATGGATAAATACTTGAGTTGTAGGGTTATGTTGTGATGCCATGTTGTATTTACACATATTGAGCATATTGTGTATATGATTGAAATGCTTGGTATGTGTGGGATCCGACAATCTAGTTGTTTATCCTTGGCAGTCTCTCTTATGGGGAAATGTAGTCTAGTGCTTCCATGAGCCATAGTAGTCCGCTACAGCCCGGTTCACCGGAGTCCTGTTAGCCCAGCACTACTTCTCAGGACACTTGACTGGCCGGCATGTGTTTAACTTCGTTCCTGTGTCTGTCCCTTCGGGGAAATGTCACGCGGTGACATCCGGAGTCCTACCTAGCCTGCTACAGCCCGGGTTCCCGGAGTCCTGTTAGCCCAGTGCTATAGCCCGGATTCACACGCTGCTGACCGACACGCTCGATGTGATTCATGTATGCTTGTCCCCATAGGTTAGTGCCGCTTTGGGTTCATGACTAGCCATGTCGGCCCGGGTTCCCTGTCATATGGATGCTAGCGACACTATCATATACGTGAGCCAAAAGGCGCAAACGGTCCCGGGCCATGGTAAGGCGAAACCTGTGGGAATACCGTGCGTGAGGCCGCAAAGTGATATGAAGTGTTACCGGCTAGATCGATGTGACTTGGAATCGGGGTCCTGACAGCATTGGTATCAGAGCCTGACTACCTGTAGGATTACCAAGCCAAATCGGTCGAAGTTGAGTCTAGAAATGCTTTAGTTATATACGAGAATTGATTGTGGAAGGGAACGTAAGCCTCTTTTTGCTCCTTATACCTTATGCCTTCTGATCTGAGTCATTCTCTTATCATTCTACGCGGGTTAAGAAACTAGGCCTTCTCATCTATCTATCAGGATGACGTGTTACTAATCCGTAGACTTATAGGATTGTTGGATTCAAGTCTCAGTTCAGTTCCTTTTACCTCTGTATGCTCATAGCTGGCCTCAGAAACTTGATATTGTGTTGTTGAGTGGTTATGCCACCATTTTGTAGGATGTCTCAAATCGTTTTGAGCATTTACAGCCGTTATGCTGTCCGAGTCATCCCAGGTTTCTAAGTAGTCTGATGCATTTGCAAATCCTTTCTTTCCATTTCTGATATCCTTTTGGGCCAGATTAATCACACTAATCGGTGAGTTGAGGTACTCTGTTGTCTCGACATATATGTTGGAGCTATCATTATGACCCTAGGTGTTTTAGGGAGTCACCTAGTAATATAGCCATGTTTTGTGTTCCGGTGTGATAATTCTGGCCACCATTCTCGAAAGCATCCCGTGATGCCATTTAGTAGTAGGTATTCTATTCCTGGGTTCTTGAACCCGAGATTCACCCTACTTATCTCATGTTGATAGTGTTGCTAGTTCCTTTAAGATACTAGTAACATTTGCGATAGTCCTCGAGATCCATGGTATTTCCTTCTTCCAAATACCATGAACCATTAAGGCAGAAGTTCTTTGAACCAAAAGATCACCATTAGAGTACTCCTGAGGAGTTCTCCATTCATAATTGTGTCTCTGCCAGTCCTACCTCTCAGCATGGGTCATTCGGAAGAAATATGTTGAACTTGTTCGACATACTAACCTATGCATCCACAACTCAGAAAGATATATGTTCCTTGAGTTGTCCCTCTGTAGTTGTATTCCGATCCTTGTCTATTAGTTGATAGCCAAGTTTATGTCGTGCATTCATGTTATCGATGCCTAGTATTCTTGTGGTTCGTCAAGCCGTTCTATTTCAGAATGACTAGGAGAAACAAACTCCAGTACCTCATCCATATCCAGGATTGGGTCAAAGCAGTTGTATTCCACAGATCAAATGCAATCAAGCTTTGATTCTGTTCTACCCTGAAGTATTACCCACTTTTATGTCAGGAACGTCATGAGAATTGCACCTTATCTTATGAATTCTTGATGCAGTGATACTCTCGCCATCATCGTTCATTCCTCGGTCCCGTGTTGCCATAACCGGAATGCCGACAAGTGAACTGTGATGTGTGAAATCAATACTCCTAGCAACCTAGATGCTTGGTAGTTAATGGACAATATTCTCATTCTTAGCGTGTTGGTTACTGAATCATCATTCTAAGATTGATTGTGCTACCTAGTCCATTTCCCTGGTGCGCTCTTCGATCAAGAGTTGGGACTGTGTCTATCCTTGCTTATTTGATCATATCGTCTTGCCCTGACAAGCAAGATTTTTCTCGAGCTTAATAACATATCGGTGGTTCATGATTTCCGAAGATCTTCTCGGAAGTATTACCTGGTTGTCACCTGACCGGTATGTTGAGTTCGTGATTAAATGGGTTTTCTTATAAATCACCCCTTCTCCAAGAATCTGTGTTGGATATCCCTGAGCTAGTTGGTTGAGCTAAACAACAACTTGGAGAGTTGGAAGATAAAGCTTGTCTGACTTAGCTCATGTTAAGGGATATCTTTTTGTGTGTGTGCGTGTTGAAGAAAGATGATATCTCCATCGATTGGTCCTCGTGATCAATTGTTGGATCTATTGCCTTGTCAAAACCTTGACTTGAGTATGGGCTATCGTCAAGTCAAATCAGAACCAACGATGTTCGTAATGTTGTCTTACTCGTGGTTGATCCCTCGAGCATACATCATTACATCTTCTGGTCTGACCAATACTATCACCGTGTTCACATGATGGTGGAAGTCTAGTGATATGGAAATTCGGATGAGTTGCTGTTGAGCCCATTAGCAGCATTCTGTCTTCCCCCATGACTCATGTTGAACATCAACCTAGTGTTGGAAACTTGTGTAAGCATTTCTTCGTGTTTCGTTCATGAAGCATATGTTTGGATGAAAGAAGCGACTTTCTCTGATTCATGTGAATTTGGTGCAAGTTGCCGCTATAAATTCGAGAAAGCTTGTTTTTGCTCCCTCTGGAATCATTCCAAGTTAGTCATGCCTATGTGCGAAGTACTCTATGGTATGATAGGTTGGCCGCCTCCATTCTGTATGTGTTCCTAGCACACCAAGCCACTGATTGATTTATTCAAGGAGAAGAAGTTCCTTCTTAACAGCTAATGATGACTTATGCAAGGACTTTGTTATCCTTGATGATGGTTCCCCACCTAAACTCGGTAGTGTTTTATTATAAGACTACTATGTGGTCATGCTTGTCTGGAACAGCGTGTTCACCAGTTTGTACAAAACCAGCTCATGTTTTGGAGCTTACTATCGCAGTTCATTCCCTGAGAATCTCGCAATGTCATCTCGTCGATTTGTGTTGCAAACTTTAATTTTTCTTTCTAGACTCGATGAGTCTGGAATGTCCTGACACCAACCAGATCTGAATCTTAGGCAGATGTGATGGTTGGAACGTTTTCCCAAGAACTATAATATTTGTCTCACCATAACCGGTAAAGTGGATGTCGTGGCCAACACACCCAACCGGAAGACCTATTATTGTAGTATCTTGATTTAGAAAGTTGGCCACCTCCCCATAAGGATTTCGTAGGATTTACCCCCTGGATGTCCCTTATGGATTTTGTGTTCCTGAAGTCCGACCTTTACTTGATGTTCTAGATATCAAACCATATCTATGATTGGGATACGCTAGTACCTCAAGGAGAACATTAGAAGCGGAGTGCTAAATGTCTCTCGGTCGATTATCCAGATTTTGTCCCCTTGGCCTCGCTAAGGTGAAATCTTAGAAAGTGTTATCTTCCTTTGCATCCGCATCCTCCACCAATATCCATCATGGTGGTATGTTGTGTTGCCAGGATCCTTGTCACAGATATTAGTAAAACCTTGATGAATATGGAAATGCTGAAGTTCTTGAGAGCACGTGCAAGCACTAGGATTTATCTTCGGCATTAAATGGGATCCGCTCTCAGTTTCCTTGGTTATGCTATAACCATTCAAACAGGGGAATCACTCTCGTCTGTTGAGCTTTTTCCCAGTCACTAGAATCATTCCCAGTATTTGCATTTTGTTCCCAGCTTGCACCCGTCATTGTGTCAGTCTACCATGGGTCCCATCCATTTCCGGTGATAAGCAAAAATCATCCATTGCGTTGTCTTCAACAAGGTAGTCCACATCATCCATCCTAGTCCAAGTATGCCATCTCTTCGAGCTATCTCAAACGATCAATTGTAAATTTCCTTAAGCCGGTATGAAGAGTTTCAATGATCTCTGAATCAAAAGTAATTCTTTTTGCCACTTAAGGGAATATTTCTGCGAGTCACCTTCCTTAAGATGTCTCGTTATGGTATCATGGCAATTATCTCCTCACTACCTTGAAAACCATGCACCATCCTTTCTAGGCGTGGAATTGTTGGCCACCAAATCAAACCCTGACATTGTTCTTCCATCCCTCTCGATATGTTTTGTGTCTCAACTCGAGATGTTTCAACATATCATTCCGCGAGTGATATTGACTTAGCTCGCATTTTTGAGACCAAGATCCATTACCATGTTAGAGTTTCTTAATCCTCCACAGTCATCCGATCCTTCTATAAGTGAGTGAGAGATAGACACCCGCTAGCCAGCCTTATCCTAGTGATGTGTCGTGGAACCAGTCTCACGTAAGAGTACGTGTAAGGTCGGTCCGGCCGCTTCATCCCATGATGCCGCCGAATCAAGATAAGACCAGTAACGGCAAGCATATTGAACAAAATCAACACCCACAACTACTTTGTGTTCTACTCGTGCATAGTAACTACGCATAGACCTAGCTCTGATACCACTGTTGGGGAACGTAGCATAAATTCAAAATTTTCCTACGTGTCACCAAGATCTATCTATGTAGTCATCTAGCAACGAGGGAGGAGTGGATCTACATACCCTTGTAGATCGCGCGCGGAAGCGTTCAAGAGAACGGGGTTGATGGAGTCGTACTCGTCGTGATCCAAATCGCCAATGATCCTAGCACCGAATGGACGGCACCTCCGCGTTCAACACACATACGGAACGGAGACGTCTCCCACGCCTTGATCCAGCAAGGAGGAGGAGAGGTTGATGGAGATCCAGCAGCACGACGGCGTGGTGGAAGTAGCGGGATTCAACAGGGCTTCGCTAAGCGCTGCGGGAGGAGGAAGATGTGTCACGGGAGGGAGAGGGAGGCGCCAGGCCTTAGGATTGTTTGCTCCTCCTTTTCCCCACTATATATAGGGCCAAGGGAGAGGGGGAGGCGCAACCCTTGCCCCTTCCTCCAAGGAAGGGTGCGGCCAAGGGTGGGGAGGAGTCCATCCTCCCCAAGGCACCTCGGAGGTGCCTTCCCCCTTTAGGACTCTCCCCTTTTTCTCTTCTCTTGGCGCATGGGCCTCTTGGGGCTGGTGCCCTTGGCCCATATAGGCCAAGGCACACCCCCTACAGCCCATGTGGGGGCCCCCCGGGGCAGGTGGACCCACCCGGTGGACCCCCGGGACCCTTCCGGTGGTCCCGGTACAATACCGATGACCCCGAAACTTGTCCCGATGGCCGAAATGGCACTTCCTATATATAATTCTTTACCTCCGGACCATTCCGGAACTCCTCGTGACGTCCGGGATCTCATCCGGGACTCCGAACAACATTCGGGTTACCGCATACTAATATATCTCAACCCTAGCGTCACCGAACCTTAAGTGTGTAGACCCTACGGGTTCGGGAGACATGCAGACATGACCGAGACGTTCTCCGGTCAATAACCAACAGCGGGATCTGGATACCCATGATGGCTCCCACATGTTCCACGATGATCTCATCGGATGAACCACGATGTCAAGGACTTTAATCAATCCCGTATTCAATTCCCTTTGTCTAGTGGTATTGTACTTGCCCGAGATTCGATCGTCGGTATCCCGCTACCTTGTTCAATCTCGTTACCGGCAAGTCTCTTTTACTCGTTCCATAACATATCATCCCGTGATCAACTCTTTGGTCACATTGCGCATATGATGATGTCCTACCGAGTGGGCCCAGAGATACCTCTCCGCTTACACGGAGTGACAAATCCCAGTCTCGATTCGTGCCAACCCAACAGACACTTTCGGAGATACCTGTAATGCACCTTTATAGCCACCTAGTTACGTTGTGACGTTTGATACACCCAAAGCATTCCTACGGTATCCGGTAGTTGCACAATCTCATGGTCTAAGGAAATGATACTTGACATTAGAAAAGCTTTAGCATACGAACTACACGATCTTTGTGCTAGGCTTAGGATTGGGTCTTGTCCATCACATGATTCTCCTAATGATGTGATCCCGTTATCAACGACATCCAATGTCCATGGTCAGGAAACCGTAACCATCTATTGATCAATGAGCTAGTCAACTAGAGGCTTACTAGGGACATGGTGTTGTCTATGTATCCACACATGTATCTGAGTTTCCTATCAATACAATTATAGCATTGATAATAAATGATTATCATGAACAAGGAAATATAATAATAACCAATTTATTATTGCCTCTAGGGCATATTTCCAACATGTGTGAGTTTACAAAAAATGCGAACCCTTGTGGCTGTGGAGGGGGGTGGCTTATATAGAGTGCGCCAGGACCCCAACCAGCCCACGTTACAAAGGGTTTAAGGTACATTAAAGGGGAGATATTACTGGTAACGCTAGTAAATAAAGAGACATAATAATCATTAAAGCTATGAGGTGATGTCCGACCGTTGCAGTTCAGAGCAACCTTAGACCTTCTGGTGGTCGAGTGAGTCTCCGCGGTTGAGTGACTTCAAGTCTTCCGAGTGGAAGTCCTCATGGTCGAGTGGATGACGACTCTTCTTCGAATGCTTCTGGTTTGAGGGTGACGTCCTAGGGGAGGGTGTCTAGGTCAGGCCTACGACCCTACCCTAGGTACCTATCTTCATCAGCGACAGTTCTTCATGCCTGAGACACCACATGATGATCGGGTGTGATAGGCTCTACGTTCAAATACAACGGGTGCAAAATAGTTGCACACGTGGAATACTCAGGTTATACTTGGCGAGCCAAGCATATACAGATATGGCCTCAGGACACGGAGACCAAAAGGTCGAGCGTGAATCATATAGTAGATATGATCAACATAGTGATGTTCACCAATGAAGCTACTCCATCTCACGTGATGATCGGACATGGTTTAGTTGATTTGGATCACGTGATCACTTAGAGGATTAGAGGGATGTCTATCTAAGTGGGAGTTCTTAAGTAATATAATTAATTGAACTTTAATTTATCATGAACTTAGTCCTGGTAGTATTAGCATATCTATGTTGTAGATCAATAGCTCGCTTTTAGCTCCCCTGTTTTATTTTTGATATGTTCCTAGAGAAAATTGTGTTGAAAGATGTTAGTAGCAATTATGCGGATTGGATCCGTGATATGAGGTTTATCCTCATTGTCTGAGGATTATCCTCATTGCTGCACAGAACAATTATGTCCTTGATGCACCGCTAGGTGACGGACCTATTGCAGGAGCAGATACAAACGTTATGAATGTTTGGCAAGCTTGGTATGATGAATACTTGATAGTTTAGTGTGCCATGTTTTACGGCTTAGAACCGGGACTTCAAAAATGTTTTGAACGCCAAGGAGCATATAAGATGTTCCAAGAATTGAAATTGGTATTTCAGACTCATGCCCGTGTCGAGAGGTATGAGACCTCTGACAAGTGTTTTTCCTACAAGATGGAGGAGAATAGCTCAACCAGTGAGCATGTGCTCAAAATGTGTCTGAGTACTACAATCGCTTGAATCAAATGGGAGTTAATCTTCCAGATAAGATAGTGATTGATAGAGTTCTCTAGTTAATATCACCAAGTTACTAGAACTTCATGATGAACTATAATATGCAAGGGATGATGAAGATTTCCCGAGCTCTTCACGATGCTAAAATCGGCGGAGGTAGAAATCAAGAAAGAGCATCAAGTGTTGATGGTTAACAAGACCACTGTTTCAAGTAAAAGGGGCAAAGGAAATGAAATGGAACTTCGAGAAAGAATGGCAAGCAAGTTGCCACTCCCGTGAAGAAACCCAAAGCTAGACCTAAGCCTGAAACTGAGTGCTTTTACTGCAAAGGGAATGGTCACTAGAAGCGGAACTACCCCAAATACTTGGCGGATAAGAAGGATGGCAAAGTGAAAGGTATATTTGATATACATGTTATTGATGTGTACTTTACTAGTGTTCATAGTAACCCCATGATATTGATACTGGTTCAGTTGCTAAGATTAGTAACTTGGAACAGGAGTTGTAAAATGAACAAGAGACTAGTTAAGGATGAGGTGACGATTTGTGTTGGAAATGATTCCAAGGTTGATAAGATCACCATCGCACACTCTTTTTACCTTCGGGATTAGTGTTGAACCTAAAATAAATGTTATTTGGTGTTTTGTGTTGAGCATTAATATGATTGGATAATATTTATTGCAATACGGTTATTCATTTAAGTCCAAGAATAATTGTTGTTCTATTTACATGAATAAAACCTTCTATGGTCATACACTTAATATAAATGGTTTACTGAATCTCGATCGTAGTGATACACATATTCATAATATTGATGCCAAAAGATGCAAGTTGATAATGATAGTGCAACATACTTGTGGAACTGCCGTTTAGGTCATATTAGTGTAAAGCGCATGAAGAAACTCCATGCAGCTGGACTTTTGGAATCACTTGATTATGAATCACTTGATGCTTGTGAACCATGCCTCATGGGCAAGATGACTAAGTCCATTCTCTGGAACAATGGAGCGAGCAACAAACTTATTGGAAATAATACATAATGATGTATGCGGTCCGATGAGTGTTGATGCTCGCGGAAGGTATCGTTATTTTCTGACCTTCACAGATGATTTGAGCAGATATGGGTATATCTACTTAATGAAACACAAGTTTGAAACATTTGAAAAGTTCAAACAATTTCATGGTGAAGTGGAAAATCATTGTAACAAGAAAATTAAGTTTCTACGATCTGATTGTGGAAGTGAATATTTGAGTTATGAGTTTGGTCTTCATTTGAAACAATGCGGAATAGTTTCGCAACTCACGCCACCTGGAACACCACAGCGTAATGGTGTATCCGAATGTCGTAACCGCACTTCATTAGATATGGTGCGATCTATGATGTCTCCTACTGATTTACCGCTATCATTTTGGGGTTATGCATTAGAGACAACTGCATTCACGTTAAAAAATGGTACCAGCGAAATCCATTGAGATGACACCATATGAACTGTGGTTTGGCAAGAAACCCAAGTTGTCATTTCTTAAAGTTTGGGGCCGCGATGCTTATGTAAAAAAACTTCAACCTGATAAGCTCGAACCCAAATCGGAGAAATGCGTCTTCATAGGATACCCAAAAGAGACTGTTGGGTACACCTTCTATCACAGATCCAAAGGCAGGATATTCGTGGCTATGAATGGCTCCTTTCTAGAGCAGGAGTTTCTCTCGAAAGAAGTGAGTGGGAGGAAAGTAGAACTTGATGAGGTAACTATACCTTCTCCCTTATTGGAAAGTAGTTCATCACAGAAATCAGTTCTAGTGATTCCTACACCAATTAGTGAGGAAGCTAATGATGATGATCATGAAACTTCAGATCAAGTTACTACCGAACCTCGTAGGTCAACCAGAGTATGATGCACACCAGAGTGGTACGATAATCATGTTCTGGAAGTCATGTTACTTGACCATGACGAACCTACGAACTATGAGGAAGCGATGATGAGGCCAGATTCCGCAAAATGGCGTGAGGCCATGAAATCTGCGATGGGATCCATGTATGAGAACAAAGTATGGACTTTGATTGACTTGCCCGATGATCGGTGACCCATTGAGAGTAAATGGATCTTCAAGAGGAATGAGGACGCTGATAGTAGTGTTACTATCTACAAAGCTCGAATTATCGCAAAAGGTTTTCGACAAGTTCAAAGTGTTGACTACGATGATATTTACTCACTCGTATCGATGCTTAAAAGTCTATCTGAATCATGTTAGTAATTGCCGCATTTTATGAAATCTGGCAAATGGATGTCAAAACTATATTCCTTAATGGATTTCTTAAAGAAGAGCTGTATATGATACAACCAGAAGGTTTTGTCGATCCAAAAGGTGCTAACAAAGTGAGTAAGCTCCAACGATCCATTTATGGACTGATACAAGCCTCTCGGAGTTGGAATATACGCTTTGATAGTATGATCAAAGCATATGGTTTATACATACTTTTGGAGAAGCCTGTATTTACAAGAAAGTGAGTGGGAGTAGTACAGCCTTTTTGATATGTATATGTGAATGACATATTGTTGATTAAAAATGATGTAGAATTTTCTGGAAAGCATGAAGAAGTGTTTGAAAGGAGTTTTTCAATGAAAGACCTCGGTGAAGTTGCTTACATATTAGGCATCAAGATCTATAAAGATAGATCAAGACGCTTGATAAGACTTTCAATGAGTACATACCTTGATAAGATTTTGAAGAAGTTCAAAATGGATCAGTCAAAGAAGGAGTTCTTTCCTGAGTTGTAAGGTGTGAAGTTGAGTAAAGACTCAAAACCCGACCACGGCATAAAATAGAAAGAGAATGAAAAGTCATTCCCTATACCTCAGTCATAGGTTCTATAAAGTATGCTATGCTGTGTACCAAACCTACTGTATACCTTAGCATGATTTTGGCAAGGGAGTACAATAGTGATCTAGGTGTAGATCATTGGACAACGGTCAAAATTATCCTTAGAGGACTAAGGAAATATTTCTCGGTTATGGAGGTGACAAAAAGTTCGTCGTAAAGGGTCATGTCGATGCAAGCTTTGACATTGATCCGGATGACTCGAAGTCTCAATCTGGATACATATTGAAAGTGGGAGCAATTAGCTAGAGTAGTTCCATGTAGAGCATTGTAGACATAGAAAATTTGCAAAATACATACGGCTCTGAATGTGGCAGACCCGTTGACTAAACTTCTCTCACAAGCAAAACATGATCACACCTTAGTACTCTTTGGGTGTTAATCACATAGCGATGTGAACTAGATTATTGACTCTAGTAAACCCTTTGGGTGTTAGTCACATGGAGATGTGAACTAATCACATAAAGATGTGAACTATTGGTGTTAAATCACATGACGATGTGAACTAGATTATTGACTCTAGTGCAAGTGGGAGACTGAAGGAAATATGCCCTAGAGGCAATAATAAAGTTGTTATTTATATTTCCTTATATCATGATAAATGTTTATTATTCATGCTAGAATTGTATTAACCGGAAACTTAGTACATGTGTGAATACATAGACAAAACAGAGTGTCCCTAGTATGCCTCTACTTGACTAGCTCGTTAATCAAAGATGGTTAAGTTTCCTAACCATAGACATGTGTTGTCATTTGATGAACGAGATCACATCATTAGAGAATGATGTGATGGACAAGACCCATCCGTTAGCTTAGCATAATGATCGTTTAGTTTTATTGATATTGCTTTCTTCATGACTTATACATGTTCCTCTGACTATGAGATTATGCAACTCCCGAATACCGGAGGAACACCTTGTGTGCTATCAAACGTCACAACGTAACTGGGTGATTATAAAGATGCTCTACAGGTGTCTCCGATGGTGTTTGTTGAGTTGGCATAGATCGAGATTAGGATTTGTCACTCCGTGTATCGGAGAGGTATCTCTGGGCCCTCTCGGTAATGCACATCACTATAAGCCTTGCAAGCAATGTGACTAATGAGTTAGTTGCGGGATGATGCATTACGGAACGAGTAAAGAGACTTGCCGGTAACGAGATTGAACTAGGTATATGATATACCGATGATCGAATCTCGGGCAAGTAACATACCGATGACAAAGGGAATGGCGTATGTTGTTATGCGGTTTGACCGATAAAGATCTTCGTAGAATATGTAGGATCCAATATGAGCATCTAGGTTCCACTATTGGTTATTGACCAGAGACGTGTCTCGGTCATGTCTACATAGTTCTCGAACCCGTAGGGTCCGCACGCTTGACGTTCGATGACGATTTATATTATGAGTTATGTGATTTGATGACCGAAGTTTGTTCGGAGTCCCGGATGAGATCACGGACATGACGAGGAGTCTCTAAATGGTCGAGAGGTAAAGATCAATATATTGGAAGGCTATATTTAGACATCGGAATGGTTCCAAGTGATTCGGGTATTTTTCGGAGTACCGGAGGGAGAAGGGCCACGAGGTGGCGTGCGCCTTCCCCCTTCCCAAACTGAATTGGACAAGGGGTGGGGGCGCGGCCCCCTCCTTCTCTCTCCTTCTCCCCTCCTTCCTTTCCCTCCGGTGGAAGAAAGGAAAGGGGGGGGGGGCGAATCCTACTTGGACTAGGAGTCCAGGTAGGACCCCCCCCTGGCGCGCCCCTCCTAGCCGGCCTCCTCTCTCCTTCCCTCCTTTATATACATGGCCAGGGGCACCCCAATAGCACAACAGACAATCTCTTAGCCGTGTGCGGTGCCCCCTCCATAGTTCAACACCTCGGTCATATCGTCGTAGTGCTTAGGTGAAGCCCTGCGTCGGTAACTTCATCATCACCGTCGCCACGCCATTTTGCTGACGGAACTCTCCCTCGTCCTCAACTAGATCAAGAGCTCGAGGGATGTCATCGTGCTGAACGTGTGCTGAACACGGAGGTGCTGTACGTTCGGTGCTTGGATCGATTGGATCGTGAAGACGTTCGACTACATCAACCGCGTTACTAAACGCTTCCGCTTCGGTCTACGAGTGTACGTGGACACACTCCCCCCTCTCTTTTCTATGCATCTCCTAGTTAGATATTGCGTGATCGTAGGAAATTTTCTGAATTGCTATGTTCCCCAACAAATCAAGGGGAGGGAACTTCTCGAGCCCTCCCGACCCACCCCTCTTGCATTGCTCCTGCAACGACTAGGGAGGGGGACACTAGCGCCACCGCCCCCACGACGACCTCCCTCTTCTCCTCCTCATCGCTGGGCAAAGCCCTGTCAACGGCGGCGATGGGACCCTCTCTCCCCTTGGCTGGCGGGATTGACTGGGGTGATCTTCTCGGTGGGTGGTGGATCACTGGCGGCATGGCGCGACGATGCGGGATCGAGGGATGACTGCGGGCTCCAGTGAGTGACCCATGGCCGTTGTGGCCCATGGTGACCGAGTGGATGGCTGCGTAGGGCATGCCCGTGGTGATCACACCCTGATCCGACGTGGCCAGATCTAGTTGTCGACGACCTGGGTGGCAGAAGGCTACCCTCCAGCGGCTGTGGCTGGCCTGGGTTGGCGCTCCCCTCAGTTGACGACTGTTGCCTCCAGCTGGAGGCTCACTGTTGCTCCAGGCTAGTATTCGCAGTGGGGCATCAAACGATGGCGTCGCTGGTTGTCGGCGTGGTCACGGCACGACAATTGAGCTTGACGGCGGGTGCAGGGGGTGGAGGTGGCTTCCCTTCTCCTAGGTTCATGCCGGAGGCGGTCGTGAGTCTAGGGTGGCTATGACCTTAGGTTTTAACTCGGGCGGGCTGGATTTGGGCCCGTGGCAGGTCGGAGCAGCCGCTCCAGGTAGGCGAGGACAAATGCGGTGTGGGAGGTGCTCGTAGGAGGTGATGGGGTGGCACGACTGCTTTGGTTGGGCAGCGGTGTGATTCGGGTTGCTAGTGTTCGACGACCGACGTGGATCTGGATCGTGGTGGTGGACGACGCCCATCGGTGCTCAATTACCGAGGTTGACTTGGTCCGCGTTGGATGCCTTCGTGTTGTTACCTTATTGCTTGGTGCTGTTGTGGCATCAGTCCAAGGGTTGCTCTCAGGGTGTTGCTATGTCGTCGTATGGATCGACGCCAATGACCATGGACATGACAGCATTTGAGCATGCTCAACGGTAGCCATCAGTTGTCAATGGGTCCTCGCCGTCCACTGGGACCAGCTGGGGACACATGCGTTGGTGCTTCCTACTATGGAGGTGTCGACCCAAACCTGGTGGTTGATGTCGGGCTAGCAGTGAAAGGTGGTCCCTTTCGCTCTTACTACTGTGGTTCAGTGGCCGTGATGTGGATGGTCTGCGGTGCCTAGGGGCATGGATGTCAACACAGTGGTCCCGGACGACAGGCACCATGTTTGGCTTACCGGTAGGCTTCATGGTGGTGGTCATGGCTCCATCTTTTGGTCATGTGGGCAACTAGGATGTAGTGGCAGGAGGCTCAGGCATGCTCTGGCGGTGCCTAGATCTGGGGTAGACAAGTTGGCCCTCGTTGAGGTGGTGGCTGGGACTCCTCTTGGGGTGAAGGCGAGTATCCGAGTGAAAGCTCCGTGCTTCTGGCGCCGGCGACGCCCGTGGGTGCTGCTTGCTTCTTGAAGACAGCGTGGTGGATCTCGTCCCTATGTGAGGGCTCACGGTGAAAACCTTTTGTCTGTTCTCGGACTCGGCAGCGGCGATGCTTCGCGCCGTTACCCTCTTGGGGCCGTTGTGATTGAGCTCAGAGGTCTTTGTTCAGCCATCGGCGAGGTGTTAGACTTGTTCTAGGCTCATGTTGTATCTTTTTGATCTGCCTTGTAAGGGGATCCTCCATCTATATTGTATCGCTCGGCCGTGTACTTTGATTCGTTGCTTTATATATAAAACGGGGTGATCCCTTACTACCAACTTTCCCCTTCCTCCTCCCACGATGCTCCCGCGAGCGTCCGGGGAGGATAACCTAGAGCCGCCGCCTCTCCTCCCCTCCTCCTCTCCCCCTCCCTTGCCGCCGCCGATGGGCGCGAGTGGGCGAAGCCCGGACGTCGCCGGCGGCAGCGGGGCTTGTCGTGGTTCTAAGTCTGACAGTAGAATGGGGGGTAGGGATGTAGAGGCAAGATCCTAGCTATGGAGGAGTTGTACACATGAGTTTTACGAGTTCGGGCCCTTCTCCGAGGAAGTAACAGCCCTACGTCTCGGAGCCCGGAGGCGGTCGACTGGATTATATGCGTGTGAGTTACAGGGAGTGCGAACCCTTGTCCCTGATGAGGGGGTGGCTTATATAGAGTTCTCCAGACCCCTCTCGCCCTCAGTTACAAAGGGTTTAAGGTACATAAAGATGGAGACAGTACTGGTAACGCCTGTATTTAGGTGCTATAAATGACAATTAAGCCTACAAGTAAATACTCGACCGTTGTTCATGCAGAGTGACTTTAGCTCTTCTGCTCGTCGAGTGACTTCTGCGACGGTCGAGTGATATTGATTCTTCCGAGTGGAACGTCTATGGTCGAGTGGATAATGGTACTCTTTGAATGATCCTAGCTTTAGGGTGCTGTCCTAGGGGAGGATGCCTAGGTCAGGTCCATGACCCTACCCTAGGTACATAGCTTTATCATTTTCCCCCGAATGGTTCAGGGTTCGAGTGGAGAAGGAGTTGATAACCCCTTCGATTCAGCTTTTGTGCTTTGAGAATATCTCGCCCAGAGGTCGAATGAACCTTCATGATGGCTTCAACTGCTTGTTCAGCCGCCTTGATCCATTCTTGGTTTGGTTGAGTGAACTTTCGTTGTTAAGTTTCGAGTGTTGATATGGAACAAATCTTCCGTCTGGCGGGTTGTTCTGCCGTCTGCGGATTTCACGGGGTTCGAATTTTGGGAAGCGCACTGGGCGGGGGAGGCCGCGGTAACCGGGACGGATTAGGCAGGTCGCCTCGATCCCCGCACCACCTTTTTTGCCACGTATCACACGCGTGACTGTTGCGGGATTTGATAAGATCGTCCGGGCCTACAAGTCAGTCACTCGGAAGTGTCTTTATATAAGGTACCGGACCGGGGCTTTTGAACAGTGCGCCCTCATTCCCCTTGCTCTTCCTTAGATTTCTCCGCTGCACCTGCTTCTGCTCTCGGCACCGTAGCTCCACTCGGACTCGATCCGCTGCCATGGGGAAGGAGAAGACGGTGGCGTTGGAGCGTGCGAAGAAGGCGACGGCGAAGGAGAAAGGGAAGAAGACCAGCCGGGGCGGATCTTCGTCGAGGTCCGGCCTGCCGCCTGGCTGGATCTAGGGCGACTGGATCAGCTCGACAATCAGTCAATACGGCATCGACGACCTGGTTGAGGGGGGACTGATCCCTCACCAATCGGCGCGGCTCCCGGGGAATGAGACCGAGCCGCAGCCGCAGGAGGGTGAGTGCGTCCTCCTCGCCAGTCATGTTGACCGCAGGTTTTCTTTGCCTCCCCACCCTTTCTTTCGTGGTTTCTTGAACTTCTTCGGGGCTCAACTCCACCACTTTACTCCAAACACCATCGTGTACCTTGCTGCTTTCGTGTCCATGTGCGAGAATTTCTTGGGCTGCCGACCGCACTGGGGTCTCTTCAAGCACATATTCACATGTCGTTCCCAGAGGGTCAAGAAGGCCAACCCGAGTGACGAGAGGACACACATGATACAGATGTGCGGGGGCCTTGGAATCCAAATGAGGAACAAGAGCACCTTCCCAGCTATGATCCTTCCCGACTCGGTCCGGGGCTGGCAGTCGACCTGGTTTTACTGCAAGGACCTGGCGACCCCGGGTCAGTCGACTAGACTTCCCCCCTTTTCCATGGCTTGAGTGGAGAAGCCCTCCTCCTTGAGAGTGATCCTGGAAGAGAAGGCGCATGTGAAGGTGTTGGTCGAGCGGGTCGTCCAACTTGTTCGCGACGGAGTGACTGGTATGGACCTGCTGGAGGTCTTCCTCAGTCGACGCATCCAACCACTCCAAGCCCGTGACCATCCGATGTGGATGTACTTGGGACTCGAGGATTCCACTCGGATCCACCCGGAGGATGTTAGCAAGGACACAGTGGAGAGGTGGTTGAGAGGTATTACCGGCAACAAGGATAATCCCCGGGGGTCCAGGAGGGTGTTCCATTCGACCATTTGCGCCAGCCGGAACATATACGATTCTGCTTTGTCGAGTATCTTCTTGATTCACTATGTAACATCTTGTTGACGATCGACTGTATTTCTTTTGTTCATTGTCTTTTCAGGCTCTTATTGATATGTACTCGATGCCCAATGGAGTGCAGGAGCAAAATGTCTAGGAAGGGGCGAGCGGGGGCGAGAGTGGCGAGTGGCACTCGGATGTAGAGGAGGACGAGGAGAGCGACAACCCGAGTGACGAAGAAGAGGTCGACTCGCCTCCTCACAGAGAAAGGAGGTCCAAGCACGTTCACGACCCGGCAAACACCCCTGATCTGGTGGCCGCACCGACCGGGCAGTCTTCAAAGCACCCACGGACGTCTTCTCCGGTGCCGACTGAGAAGGGACCGAAACAGCTCAAGACTGCCGCCTCCTGCGCCGAAACTATTGAAGGCCACATCCTCCAAACCGCCGAAGGCTTTGCCCAGAATCAAAGTGACCATTCCCACCATCTCCGGGTAATCATCTGACCCGATCTTTTGGTCGACTCGAGCAACAGAACATAATCGACTGAAAGTTGACATTTGGAGTGCTGCTACCTCTGGAACTTCTTCCCGCCAATACCAAGACGAGGAAATGGAAGACGCGGTTACCTCCAACCCAGGTAAAATTCTCGTGATCTTGTTCTTGATTATTTGGTCAATCAAATTCTGGCGATTCACTTGGGGTCGACTGATTTATTTGCAGCCCCACCCAACGTTATCGAGCTTCCGGATGATGATGAAGATGTGGCCCCGAGGCCCAGAAAGAACAAAAAAGTAACGGCTGGCAAGACATCTCAGCCGGGGCTGACGACGGAACCAACTGTTCAACAACCTGAAGATGCAGGTGGGGCCTCTGTAACTTTTGCTGTCCCATTGTCGAGTGAGCGCCCTGCACCGTCGATTGTACCAGTGTTTCCTTTAGCCGCCCAGGCCCATGTCTCGGAGCTCCAAGCTGCCGCATCTGGGCTGTCTGCCCCTTTCTTCACCAACTATCATGTTCCGGAAAGCCAGTCGGACGCCGCTGCGGGGGCTATCCGTCAGGCTAACGTGATGATGGAGCAGATGAAGATGGTGCACGAGAACAGCCAGGCTTCTTACGATGCCAGCGCGGCTCTTCGGGCCAATGTCCAGGTAAGTTGGCTTTCGACTGACCTTGTTCTATTAGGATATGCTACCTGAAATATTTTCTTTCATACAATCTCTTATTGTTTTGCATCGAATCTGTACACCCACTGGGTGTTTTGTTGTCTTTGGTATTTGCGCTCTTCCACTCGGCCTGGGCGAGTGGGATCTGAACCGGTGGGGGCACGCTAAGTGCACCCACTGGGTGTAGTCCCCGAGACCGCAGTCGACTGCAGGCAGTCGACTGGGGTCTGAGTACTTTTTACTTTCTTTTCTTCCACTCGACCCGGGCGGACCGGTCGTGTGAGATCTGAACCAGTGGGGGCACGTCAAGTGCACCCACTAGGTGTAGTCCCCGAGATCGCGGTCGACTACTGGCAGTCGGCCGGAGTCTGAATAGTTCTTTTCTCTTTCTTCTCTCTTTTTTTTAAACTCGACCTGGGCGGACCGGTCGAGTGGGGGCACGCCAAGTGCACCCGCTGGGTGTAGTCACCGAGACCGCGGTCGACTGCGGGCAGTCGGCTGGGGTCTGAGCAAACTTTTAAGTTTTATTCACTCGGAAGTAAATAATCTTTGCTCTTGTCGATTGACATGTCTTTTGCCTTCTGCAGAAATCTTGTACTCTCATTTCTAAGTTCGCCGAATTTGAGGAGAAGAAGAGGCAACTTAACCTTGACTTGGAGCTGGCCCAACAAAAGTTGAAGAAAGCTCAAGATGAAGCTGCTAGTCTGGAAGGTAACTGCCTGTCGACTGTTCACGTCGATCGTCCTTTTAAAATATTTCTTCGATCTCTTGCTTGATCCGATTGCTTATTTTGCAGAGAAAATGAGGTTGGCTCTGGAAAAGAAAGACTTGGACCTTGCAGCTGCGCAGAAAGAGGCTCAAGATAAGATTGCCCTTGCAGACCAGAAGCTGGCTTCGGTCGGAGTGCTAGAAGAAGAAGTAAGCAAGCTGAAGTCCTCTCTCACTGAATCCAACCGAGAGGTAACTCGTCTGAAGAAGGATAAGATGGCTCTGAATGAGAAGCTGGAATCCGCGACTCGCAAGAGAAATGACGTGGAAGCTTATCTGAGAACTCTTGCCAAGAAGTTCTA
>NC_053026.1:43280103-43378907 GCF_003073215.2 Triticum urartu | reverse complement strand
GAATTCATTCATGATGCTACTGAAAATTATTATGAGGGAGGAACATATACTTGTAGGAATTGCAATAAAATCAAGTTTCCTCTCTATGTGCTTAAAATCCGGAAGTTATGCTTGTTTTACATTCCTATGCAAGTTGATTCTTGTTCCCATAAGTTGTTTGCTCACAAAATCCCTATGCATAGGAAATGGGTTAAACTTAAATGTGCTAGTCATATTCTTCATGATGCTCTCTTTATGTTACAATTCTTATCTTTTATGTGAGCATAATTGAAATCATCATGCCTAGCTAGGGGCGTTAAACGATAGCGCTTGTTGGGAGGCAACCGAACTTTATTTTTGTTCCTTGCTTTTTGCTCCTGTTTAGAAATAAATAATTTATCTAGCCTCTATTATGATTGAGTTTTTATGTTTCAATTAGTTTTTGTGCCAAGTAGAACCGTTGGGAAGACTTGGGGAAAGTCTTGTTGATCTTGCTGTAAAAAACAAAAACTTTAGCGCTCATGAGAATTGCTACAATTTTTTATTGGAGAGTGATATTTAGTTAATTATTTTTGAAGATGATTAATAGATAAATTACTCACGTCAAGAAATTTATTTTAGAATTTTGGGGGGCTCCAGAAATTTGCGTTAGTTATAGATTACTACGGACTGTTCTGTTTTTGACAGATTCTGTTTTTCATGTGTTGTTTACTTATTTTGATGAATATATCGCTAGTAAAAGAGTTTATAAACCATAGAGAAGTTGGAATACAGTAGGTTTAACACCAATATAAATAAAGAATGAGTTCATTACAGTACCTTGAAGTGGTGTTTTGTTTTCTTTCGCTAGCGGAGCTTACGAGTTTTTTTTGTTAAGTTTTGTGTTGTGAAGTTTTCAAGTTTTGGGTAAAGATTCGATGGACTATGGAATAAGGAGTGGCAAGAGCCTAAGATTGGGGATGCCCAAGGCACCCCAAGGTAATATTCAAGGAAAACCAAGAACCTAAGCTTGGGGATGCCCCGGATGGCATCCCCTCTTTCGTCTTCGTTCATCGGTAACTTTACTTGGAGCTATATTTTTATTCGCCACATGATATGTGTTTTGCTTGGAGCATAATTTTATTTTATTTTGTTTTGCTTGCTGTTTGAATAAAAAATACCAAGATATGAAATTCTTAAATGTTAGAGATCTTCACATAGTTACATAATTATTCGATTACTCATTGTGCTTCACTTATATCTTTTGAGCTATATAGTTTTTTGCTCTAGTGCTTCGCTTATATCTTTTAGAGCACGGCGATGGTTCTACTTTATAGAAATAATTGATCTCTCATGCTTCACTTATATTATTTTGAGAGTCCTTTAGATCATCATGGCAATTCTTTTAGGTGTAATAAAAACTTTCATATAAGTGCATTGAATACTAAGAGAAGTTTGATACTTGATGATTGTTTTGAGATATGGAGATAGTGATATTAGAGTCATGCTAGTTGAGTAGTTGTGAATTTGAGAAATACTTGTGTTGAAGTTTGTGATTCCCGTAGCATGCACGTATGGTGAACCATTATTGGATGAAGTCGGAGCATGATTTATTTATTGATTGCCTTCCTTATGAGTGGCGGTCGGGGACGAGCGATGGTCTTTTCCTACCAATCTATCCCCCTAGGAGCATGCGCGTAGTACTTTGTTTCGATAACTAATAGATTTTTGCAATAAGTATGTGAGTTCTTTATGACTAATGTTGAGTCCATGGATTATACGCACCCTCACCCTTCCACATTTGCTAGCCTCTCTAGTACCGCGCAACTTTCGCCGGTACCATAAACCCACCATATAGCTTCCTCAAAACAGCCACCATACCTACCTATTGTGGCATTTCCATAGCCATTCTGAGATATATTGCCATGCAACTTTCCACTGTTCCGTTATTATGACACACTTCATCATTGTCATATTGCTTTGCATGATCATGTAGTTGACATCGTATTTGTGGCAAAGCCACCGTTCATAATTCTTTCATACATGTCACTCTAGATTCATTGCATATCCCGGTACACCGCTGGAGGCATTCACATAGAGTCATACTTTGTTCTAAGTATTGAGTTGTAATTCTCGAGTTGTAAGTAAAAAAGAAGTGTGATGATTATCATTATTAGAGCATTGTCCCAATGAGGAAAGGATGATGGAGACTATGATTCCCCCACAAGTCGGGATGAGACTCCGGACGGCAAAAAGAGAAAAGAGGCCAAAAAAGAAGGCCCAAATAAAAAAATAAAAAAATGAGAGAAAAAGAGAGAAGGGACAATCTTACTGTCCTTTTTCCACACTTGTGCTTCAAACTAGCACCATGATCTTCATGATAGAGAGTCTCCTATGTTGTCACTTTCATAAACTAGTGGGAATTTTACATTATAGAACTTGGCTTTTATATTCCAATGATGGGCTTCCTCAAATTGCCCTAGGTCTTCGTGAGCAAGCAAGTTGGATGCACACCCACTTAGTTTCTTTTGTTGAGCTTTTATACTCTTATAGCTCTAGTATATCCGTTGCATGGCAATCCCTACTCATTCACATTGACATCTATTGATGGGCATCTCCATAGCCCATTGATACGCCTAGTTGATGTGAGACTATCTTCTCCTTTTTGTCTTCTCCACAACCACCATTCTATTCCACCTATAGTGCTATGTCCATGGCTCACGCTCATGTATTGTGTGAAGATTGAAAAAGTTTGAGAACATCAAAAGTATGAAACAATTGCTTGGCTTGTCATCGGGGTTGTGCATGATTTAAATATTTTGTGTGATGAAGATAGAGCATAGCCAGACTATATGATTTTGTAGGGATAGCTTTCTTTGGCCATGTTATTTTGATGAGACATGATTACTTTGTTAGTATGCTTGAAGTATTATAATTTTTATGTCAATATTAAACTTTTGCCTTGAATCTTATGGATCTGAATATTCTTGCCACAATAAAGAAGATTACATTGATAAATATGTTAGGTAGCATTCCACATCAAAAATTCTGTTTTTATCATTTACCTACTTCAGGACGAGCCGGAATTAAGCTTGGGGATGCTGATACGTCTCCAACGTATCTATAATTTTTGATTGTTCCATGCTATTATATTATCTGATTTGGATCTTTATGGGCTTTATTATACACTTTTATATTATTTTTGGGACTAACCTATTTACCGGAGGCCCAGCCCAAGTTGCTGTTTTCTTGCCTATTTCAGTGTTTCGAAGAAAAGGAATATCAAATGGAGTCCAAACAGAATGAAACCTTCAGGAGAGTTATTTTTGGAATGGAAGCAATCCAAGAGACTTGGAGCAGACGTCAGGGAAGCTTCGAGGTGGCCACAAGGCAGGGAGGCGTGCCTGCCCCCCTGGCCGCGCCCCATCCTCGTGGGCCCCTCGTGGCTCCCCTGACCGACTTCTTTCGCCTATATATGTCCATATACCCTAAAAACATCGAGGAGCAGAATAGATCGGGAGTTCCGCCGCCAGAAGCCTTCTTAGCCACCGAAAACCAATCTAGACCTGTTCCGGCACCCTACCGGAGGGGGGGAGTCCCTCTCCGGTGGCCATCTTCATCATCCCGGCGCTCTCCATGATGAGGAGGGAGTAGTTCACCCTCAGGGCTGAGGGTATGTACCAGTAGCTATGTGTTTGATCTCTCTCTCTCTCTCTCTCGTGTTCTTGAGTCGGCACGATCTTGATGTATCACGAGCTTGCCTATTATAGTTGGATATTATGATGTTTCTCCCCCTCTATTCTCTTGTGATGAATTGAGTTTTCCCTTTCAAGTTATCTTATCGGATTGAGTCTTTAAGGATTGAGAACACTTGATGTATGTCTTGCATGTGCTTATCTATGGTGACAATGGGATATCACGTGATCCACTTGATGTATGTTTTGGTGATCAACTTGCGAGTTCCGTGACCTCGTGAACTTATGCATAGGGGTTAGCACACGTTTTCGTCTTGGCTCTTCGGTAGAAACTTTGGGGCACTCTTTGAAGTTCTTTGTGTTGGTTGAATAGATGAATCTGAGATTGTGTGATGCATATCGTATAATCATACCCACGTATACTTGAGGTGACATTAGGGTCTTGGTTGATTTGTGTCTTAAGATGTTATTCTAGTACGAACTCTAGGATAGATTGAATGGAAAGAATAGCTTTGTGTTATTTTACTATGGACTCTTGAATAGATCGATCAAAAAGAATAACTTTGAGGTGGTTTCGTACCCTACAATAATCTCTTCGTTTGTTCTCCGCTATTAGTGACTTTGGAGTGACTCTTTGTTGCATGTTGAGGGATAGTTATATGATTCAATTATGTTATTATTGTTGAGAGAACTTGCACTAGTGAAAGTATGAACCCTAGGCCTTGTTTCCTAGCATTGCAATACCGTTTGTGCTCACTTTTATCATTAGTTACCTAGCTGTTTATATATTTTTGGATTACAAAAACCATTATCTACTATCCATATTGCACTCGTATCACCATCTCTTCGCCGAACTAGTGCACCTATACAATTTACCATTGTATTGGGTGTGTTGGGGACACAAGAGACTCTTTGTTATTTGGTTGCAGGGTTGTTTGAGAGAGACTATCTTCATCCTACGCCTCCCACGGATTGATAAAACTTAGGTCATCCACTTGAGGGAAATTTGCTACTGTCCTACAAACCTCTGCACTTGGAGGCCCAACAACGTCTACAAGAAGAAGGTTGTGTAGTAGACATCGCAATGCTCTAATAATGATGATCATCACACTTCTTTTTACTTACAACTCAAGAATTACAACTCAATACTTAGAACAAAATATGACTCTATGTGAATGCCTCCGACGGTGTACCGGGATATGCAATGAATCAAGAGTGACATTTATGAAAAATTATGAATTGTGGCTTTGCCAAAAATACGATGCCAACTACATGATCATGCATGGCAATATGGCAACGATGAAGCATGTCATAACAAACGGAACCGTGGAAAGTTTCATGGCAATATATCTCGGAATGGCTATGGAAATGCCATAATAGGTAGGTATGGTGGCTGTTTTGAGGAAGGTATATGGTGGGTGTATGATACCGGCAAAAAGTGTGCGGCAATAGAGAGGCTAGCAAAGGTGGAAGGGTGAGGGTGCGTATAATCCATGGACTCAACATTAGTCATAAAGAACTCACATACTTATTGCAAAAATCTATTAGTTATTGAAACAAAGTACTACGCGCATGCTCCTAGGGGGATAGATTGGTAGGAAAAGACCATCGCTCGTCCCCGACTGCCACTCATAAGGAAGGCAATCAATAAATAGATCATGCTCTGGCTTCATCGCATAACGGTTCACCATACGTGCATGCTACGGGAATCACAAACTTCAACACAAGTATTTCTCAAATTCACAACTACTCAACTAGCATGACTCTAATATCACCATCTCCATATCTCAAAACAATTATCAAGTATCAAACTTCTCATAGTATTCAATGCACTTATATGAAAGTTTGTATTACGCCTAAAAGCAAATTACCATGCTGTTCTAAAGGACTCTCAAAATAATATAAGTGAAGCATGAGAGATCAATAATTTCTATAAAATAAAACCACCACCGTGCTCTAAAAGATATAAGTGAAGCACTAGAGCAAAAACTATATAGCTCAAAAGATATAAGTGAAGCACATAGAGTATTCTAATAAATTCCGATTCATGTGTGTCTCTCTCAAAAGGTGTGTACTGCAAGGATGATTGTGGTAAACTAAAAATCAAAGACTCAAATCATACAAGACGCTCCAAGCAAAACACATATCATGTGGTGAATAAAAATATAGCTCCAAGTAAAGTTACCGATGAACGAAGACAAAAGAGGGGATGCCTTCCGGGGCATCCCCAAGCTTAGGCTTTTTCGTGTCCTTGGATTTACTTTTGGGTGCCTTGGGCATCCCCAAGCTTAGGATCTTTCCACTCCTTGTTCCATAATCCATCAAAGCTTTACCCAAAACTTGAAAACTTCACAACACAAAACTTAACAGAAAATCTCGTGAGCTTCGTTAGCGAAAGAAAACGAAACACCACTTAAAGGTACTGTAATGAACTCATTATTTATTTATATCGGTGTTAAACCTACTGTATTACAACTTCTTTATTGTTTATAAACTCCATTACTAGCCATAGATTCATCAAAATAAGCAAACAAACAAGAAAAACAGAACCTGTCAAAAATAGAACAGTCTGTAATAATCTGTAACTAACGCAAACTTCTGGAAACTCAAAAATTTTAAAATAAATTTCTGGACGTGAGGAATTTATCTATTAATCATCTGCAAAAAGAATTAACTAAATAGCACTCTCCAGTAAAAAATGGCAGCAATTATCGTGAGCGCTAAAGTTTCTGTTTTTACAGCAAGATCAAAAAGACTTTCCCCAAGTCTTCCCAACGGTTCTACGTGGCACAAACACTAATTAAACACAAAAACACAACCAAAACAGAGGCTAGATAAATTATTTATTACTAAACAGGAACAAAAAGCAAGGAATAAAAATAAAATTGGGTTGCCTCCCAACAAGCGCTATCGTTTAATGCCCCTAGCTAGGCATAAAAGCGAGGATAGATCTAGGTATTGCCATCTTTGGTAGGCAATCCATAAGTGGCTCTCATAATAGATTCATATGGAATTTAATTTTATTTCTAGGGAAGTGTTCCATGCCTTTCATTATCGGAAATTGGAATGTAATATTCCCTTCCTTCATATCAATAATTGCACCAATCGTTCTAAGGAAAGGTCTACCTAGAATAATAGGACATGAAGGATTGCAATCTATATCAAGAACAATGAAATATACGGGCACATAATTCCTATTTTCAACAATAATAACATAATTAATTCTTCCCATAGGTTTCTTAACATTGGAATCCGCAAGGTGCAAGTTTAAAGAACAATCATCAAATTCACGGAAACCTGGCAAATCACACAAAGTTTTTGGGATCGTGGAAACACTAGCACCCAAATCACACAAAGCATAGCATTCATGATCTTTAATTTTAATTTTAATAGTAGGTTCCCACTCATCATAAAGTTTTCTAGGGATAGAAACTTCCAACTCAAGTTTTTCTTCATAAGATTGCATCAAAGCATCAACGATATGTTTAGTAAAAGCTTTATTTGACTATAAGCATGAGGATAATTTAGCACGGATTGCAACAAGGAAATACAATCTATCAAAGAGCAATTATCATAATTAAATTCCTTGAAATCCAAGATAGTGGGTTCATTACTATTTAAAGTTTTGACCTCTCCAATCCCACTTTTATCAATTTTTGCATCAAGATCTAAAAACTCGATTCATATTGCAAAACAAAGATTTAATAGGGGACACATCAATAACTTTTAGATCTTCATCATTATTATCATGGAAACTAGAAGAACACGCTTTCACAAACCAATCTTTTTTAGCACGCATCCTAGTGGTTCTTTCTTTGCACTCATCAATGTAAATTCTCATGGCTTTGAGAGACTCATTGATATCATGCTTAGGTGGAATAGATCTAAGTTTCAAAGAATCAACATCAAGAGAAATTCTATCCACGTTCCTAGCCAACTCATCAATCTTAGAAATTTTTTCTTCAATCAAAGCATTGAAACTCTTTTGCGAACTAATAAATTCTTTAATATTAGATTCAAGATCAGAGGGCATCTTATTATAATTTCCATAAGAATTGTTGTAGGAATTGCCATAATTATTAGAGGAATTACTAGGAAATGGCCTAGAATTAAAATTACCTCTATACGCATTGTTACCAAAATTGTTCCTACCAACAAAATTCACATCCATAGATTCATTATTATTCTCAATCAAAGTAGACAAAGGCATATCATTAGGATCTGTGATCAGTAGGAGCACTCTTATTAGCAAACAATTTCATAAGTTCATCCATCTTTCCACTCAACAGTAATCTCTTCAATCACATGAACTTTTTTACTAGTAGATCTTTCAGTGTGCCATTGAGAATAATTACCATAATATTATCTAGGAGTTTAGTAGCTTCTCCTAAAGTGATTTCCATAAAAGTGCCTCCCGCGGCCAAATCTAAAAGATTTCTAGAAGCAAAATTCAATCCAACATAATTTTTTGTATAATCATCCATAAATTCAAACCATGTGTAGGGCAATTACGTATCATCAATTTCATCCTCTCCCAAGATTGTGCAACATGCTCATGATCAAGTTGTTTAAAATTCATAATATCGTTTCTAAGAGAGATGATCTTAGCGGGAGGAAAATACTTAGAGATAAAAGCATCTTCGCACTTATTCCATGAATTAATACTATTTTTAGCCAAAGACAAAAACCAAGCTTTAGCACGATCTCTAAGCGAAAATGGAAATAGCTTAAGTTTAACAATATCATTATCCACATCTTTCTTCTTTTGCATATCAGACAAATCAACAAAGTTGTTTAGATGGGTAGCGACATCTTCACTAGGAAGGCCAGAAAACAGATCTTTCATGACAAGATTCGGCAAAGCAGTATTAATTTCACAAGATTCAACATCGGTAAGAGGAGCAATCGGAGTGCTAATAAAATCATTATTGTTGGTATTGGCAAAGTCACACAATTTAGTATTATCTTGAGCCATCATGACAAGCAAACAGTCCAACACACAAGCAAACAAGAACCAAGCAAAAGAGGCAAACTGGAAAAGAGAAGGGGAACGGAAAAGGAGGGCGAATAAAAAGGCAAGGGTGAAGTGGGGGAGAGGAAAACGACAGGCAAATGGCAAATAATGTAATGCGAAGGATAAGAGTTGTGATGGGTACTTGGTATGTCTTGACTTGGCATAGATCTCCACGACAACGGCGCCGGAAATCCTTCTTGCTACCTTTTGAGCATGTGTTGGTTTTCCCTTGAAGAGGAAAGGGTGATGCAGCACAGCAGCGTAAGTATTTCCCTCAGTTTTTGAGAACCAAGGTATCAATCTAGTAAGAGACCACGCGCGAGTCACCTCGTACCTACACAAACAAATAAGAACCTCGCAACCAACGCGATAAAGGGGTTGTTAATCCCTTCACGGCCACTTGCAAGAGTGAGATCTGATAGAGATGATAATAATAAGATAAATATTTTTTGGTATTTTTATGATATATATTGAAAGTAAAGATTGCAAAATAAAATAGATTGGAAACTTATATGATGGAGAATAGACCCGAGGGACATAGGTTTGACTAGTGGCTTCTCTCAAGATAGCATAAGTATTACGGTGGGCGAACAAATTACTGTCGAGGAATTGATAGAAAAGCAAATAATTATGAGAATATCTAGGCATGATCATGTATATAGGCATCACGTCCATGACAAGTAGATCGACTCCTGCCTGCATCTACTACTATTACTCCACACATCGACCGCTATCCAGCATGCATCTAGAGTATTAAGTTCATAAGAACAGAGTAATGCCTTAAGCAAGATGACATGATGTAGAGGGATAAACTCATGCAATATGATATAAACCCCATCTTGTTATCCTCGATGGCAACAATACAATACATGTCGTTTCCCTTTCTGTCACTGGGATTGAGCACCGCAAGATTGAACCCAAAGCTAAGCACGTCTCCCATTGCAAGAAAGATCAATATAGTAGGCCAAACCAAATTGATAATTCGAAGAGACTTGCAAAGATAACCAATCATACATAAAAGAATTCAGAGAAGATTCAAATATTGTTCATAGATAATCTTGATCATAAACCCACAATTCATCGGATCTCGACAAACACACCACAAAAAGAGTTACATTGAATAGACCTCCAAGAGAATCGAGGCGAACTTTGTATTGAGATCCAAAGAGAGAGAAGAAGCCATCTAGCTAATAACCATGGACCCGAAGGTCTGAAGTAAACTACTCACACATCATCGGAGGGGCCATGGAGTTGATCAATGCCCCCTCCGGTGGAGCTCCGGAAAAGACCCCAAGATGGGATCTCTTGGGTACAAAAGGTTGCGGCGGTGGAATTAGGTTTTCGTGGTGTTCCTGGATGTTTGTGGGGTACGTAGATATATATGGGAGGAAGAAGTAGGTCGGTGGAGCCATGAGGGGCCCACGAGGGTTGAGGGCGCGCCCAGGGGGTAGGCGCACCCCTGCCTCATGGCCTCCTCGTTGATTGCTTGATGATACGTCTCCAACGTATCTATAATTTTTGATTGCTCCATGCTATATTATCTACTGTTTTGGACATTATTGGGCTTTATTATCCACTTTTATATTATTTTTGGGACTAACCTATTAAGCGAAGGCCCAGCCTAGAATTGCTGTTTTTTGCCTGTTTTAGGGTTTGGAAGAAAAGGAATATCAAACGGAGTCCAAACGGAATGAAACCTTCGGGAACGTGATTTTCTCAACGAACAAGACCTAGGAGACTTGGACCCTACATCAAGACACAAAAGAAGAGGCCACGAGGTAGGGGGCGCGCCTCCCCCCAGGCACGCCCTCCACCCTCGTGGGCCCCCTGTTGCTCCACCGACGTACTCCTTCCTCCTATATATACCTACGTACCCCCAAACGATCAGATACAGAGCCAAAACCCTAATTCCACCACCGTAACTTTCTATATCCATGAGATCCCATCTTGGGGCCTGTTCCAGAGCTCCACCGGAGGGGGCATCGATCACGGAGGGCTTCTACATCAACACCATAGCCCCTCTGATGAAGTGTGAGTAGTTCACCTCAGACCTACGGGTCCATTGTTTGTAGCTAGATGGCTTCTTCTCTCTTTTTGGATCTCAATGCAATGTTCTCCCCCTCTCTTGTGGAGATCTATTCGATGTAATCTTCTTTTTGCGGTGTGTTTGTTGAGACCGATGAATTGTGGGTTTATGATCAAGTCTATCTATGAACAATATTTGAATCTTCTCTGAATTCTTTTATGTATTATTGGTTATCTTTGCAAGTCTCCTCGAATTATCAATTTGGTTTGGCCTACTAGATTGATCTTTCTTGCAATGGGAGAAGTGCTTAGCTTTGGGTTCAATCTTGCGTTGTCCTTTCCCAGTGACAGTACGGGCAGCAAGGCACGTATTGTATTGTTGCCATCGAGGATAACAAGATGGGGTTTTCATCATATTGCATGAGTTTATCCCTCTACATCATGTCATCTTGCTTAAGGCGTTACTCTGTTTTCATTAACTTAATACTCTAGATGCATGCTGGATAGCGGTCGATGAGTGGAGTAATAGTAGTAGATGCAGGCAGGAGTCGGTCTACTTGTCTCGGACGTGATGCCTATATACATGATCATACCTAGATATTCTCATAACTATGTTCAATTCTGTCAATTGCTCAACAGTAATTTGTTCACCCACCATAGAATACTTATGCTCTCGAGAGAAGCCACTAGTGAAACCTATGGCCCCCGGGTCTATCTTCATCATATTAATCTCCCAATACTTAGTTATTTCCTTTGATTTTACTTTGCTTTTATTTTACTTTGCATCTTTATCACAAAAATACCAAAAATATTATCTTATCATATCTATCAGATCTCACTCTCGTAAGTGGCCGTGTAGGGATTGACAACCCCTTATCGCGTTGGTTGCGAGGATTTATTTGTTTTGTGCAGGTACGAGGGACTGGCGTGTAGCCTCCTACTGGATTGATACCTTGGTTCAAAAACTGAGGGAAATACTTACGCTACTTTGCTGCATCATCCCTTCCTCTTCGGGGAAAACCAACGCAGTGCTCAAGAGGTAGCACTTGACGTCCCCTCCAAGTCCTGTGGATCACGTTTGTTCCAAAAATCACGCTCCCAAAGGTTTCATTCCGTTTGGACTCCATTTGATATTCCTTTTCTAGGAAACACTGAAATAGGCAAAAAACAACAACTTGGGCTGGGCCTCCGGTTAATAGGTTAGTCCCAAAAATAATATAAAAGTGTAAACTAAATCCCATTAACATCCAAAACTGATAATATAATAGCATGCATCAATCAAAAATTATAGATACGTTGGAGACATATCAGACCCGGCGGCGGTTCAGGGCAAGTAAGATCAGATCGAAAGCTAGGTCAAGCGGATTCGCTCCCTAGTAATCGAAACATAAGCAATACCACCCCAAACTGGATTTGGCCTTTACCTTCACCGCAAGGGGCCGAACCAGTATAAACCCTCGTGTCCTTTGTCCCGTTTTAACCCCTTTATGCTTCCTAGCTGCGATGGCTCTATGATTAAGTCCTTTCACTAGGACATCTGTCGTGACAATTCCACAACAGTTGGCGCCCACCGTGGGGCATGTGCACGGTGGATTTGAGTTCTTGAAGGGCAGCTTTGAAGGGCCCAAGGGATACGCCGTGGGCCGGATGACCAAGAGTCATCGCGGCAAGCTTTACATCGACGACACAGGCTGGGCCCCCGACGCAAGCTCAATTGAGTACGGGTATCGGGTCCCCTTCAGCGGAATCCACGTCTTCATCGGTCAGATCGGCGAGCCAGGCCCTAAGCCGGACATCTACACCGACATCGTCGAGACGGCTCAGTGTGTGAAACCCGCCCGGGCTTAGCCCGCCATGAAGCGTGCCTTCATGGAGTGCATCCACGAAGGGGAATTTTCTGAAGGATCTGTGCCTGGCAGTGAGACGGCCATCTACTCTGATGGTGAGTCATCCACGGGTGAGACGAACTCGTTGTATCAACTGCAAGACGGCTGGCTTGGGGGCTTTTCTGATGGCAGCAGTATTCCGGACCCCTTTGAGCTGCCGAGCAGAGCGGGGATCTTCATGGCTGGCACGCAACCCGTTCAAAACTCTACGGCTGCGACAGCAATAACCTCCGGGTCAGCGGCAACCGGGGCAGGAGGCCCTGTGCGCCCGCCGGCTCAGGTGCTGATGGAACTCATGGATAGGATGACAACCATGTTAACCGCCATAGTTAATCCGGTGGATCAGGCTCAACATGATGCAGAAGTGGCATGGTTACATGAGGAGGTAGCACAAGCCAAGGAAAACCTAGCAGCGGAGGATGTCAGGATGGCCACAGAACGGGCGACTTTGGATGCTTGAGCTCAGCAGATTCAATCGGAGGCTTTCCAGCTTACGATGGATCTGAACGCATCAAATGAGGTCATGAGGAGAAGGCACCAGAAGGCTCAATCCCGTCTGCCTCTGACTTATGATCCTAGAAACCTCTTTCGCACACCTGGTGCAGGCCCCAGTAACCCACCGGAGGTAAACCGGGTTGCAACGCCCGGGGCTGGGACGCCGGTTCAACCACGGGTGATGGAACCTCCTCGTATGAATACTGCTCCACCCCATTATGTACCAACACCACCAGGTCATTATCCTAACCCTTTGGAGAACATGATCGCTGCGGCGGCACGATTGGTGGCTCTCCCGGTGGAGGGCGATTCTCCGACGGCGATTGAAACCCGAAGGGTCAGAGAACTTCTTCAAACGGCTCTAGCGCAGCAGGTGGCATATTCTTATAGTCGAGACAGGTTTGATTCGACCCCTCATCCAAGCCGGAGCCCGAGTTATAGCAGGCACATAGATTCAACAGCCATTTCAAGCAACGCCCGGCGTTGTGACCAGCCGCGCGGGCATGACCCGGCGCGTGATGGAGCTCCTAACTTGGTTGACCAGGACAGGATACGCCAAGAGGCTGAGCAGGCGGCTCAGCGGGTGGTTACCAGTCTTTTCCGGTTTATCCGACGACTTTTACTAAGGCAGGCGTGACCACAAGGACTGGAGGTGTCCCTTGCTTGGTACCGGCTCTGCGTAATGAGCGTTTGCCCAAGGATTTCAAGGGGCCTTGAAAGGTGCCTAATTACACGGCCGACTTACAACCAGGAGCATGGATTGAAAGCTATGAGATGGCCATGGAACTACTGGAGGTCAGTGACGCGGTAATGGCCAAGTACTTCACCATGATGTTGGATGGAACGGCCCACACTTGGTTGAAGGGGCTGCCACCTAATTCCATTGGTTCATGGGCAGAGTTAAAAGCCCGGTTTATTCAGAATTTCAAAGACACATGCAAGCAACCCATGTCAATTGTGTATTTGACTAATTGTAAGCAAGAGGAAGGTGAGTCCACGACCCATTGGGTGCGCCGGGTCAAAGCCATAATACATTCATCTGATAAGATGGATGCCAGCTCTGCAGTCTTAATGTTGGAGAAAAATTGTCATTTTATGCCTCTGAAACAGAAGCTGGGGCGGCTCAAGCGTGATTGTAATGACATGGGCCAGCTAATGGCGGCTCTAGTCAAGTACGCCGACTCTGATAGTACCAAGGATCTCGAGTCTGACGATGAGAAGACAGGGAAGGGAAAGAAGAACAGCAATGCCAAGGGTCATCAGCATAACCCGGCGATCAAGGAGGCAATAATAAACGTAAGGCTGACGATAGCTCAGAGTTTGTGCCTAACACCAATGCACAGGGCAACAATCAACGACATAAGGGGAGACCACCTCCTCGGTCTGGCGGGTCAGGTCCCACTCTTGAGCAGCTATTAAATGAGCCCTGTCCAAGGCACGGTACTCAGCAGAAACTGACCACTCACCTATGGAAGGACTGTACGATCATGAAGGCTTTCAAGAACTCTAACATGTTCGACGATAATCATGGGCCGGGCGGCGGCTCAGGTGGCGGTGGTTTTCATGGACCGGGCGGTGGTTCAAATTCCAAATTTCAAGGCTCTCAAGGAAATCAAGGTGGCTATAATCAGCAATCTAGCCAGGGAGGTTAGCAGCAGTAGCAGTTTGGATATCAGAGCAATCCAAAGCAGTTGAATAATGGATAGTATCATGTGTTCACCACTAGTTTGTGCAAACGGGACCATAAGCTTCACAAGAGGGTTGTGAACGCTGTTGAGCCAACAATTCCTCGTTATTTGAGATGGTCTGAGCAGCCTATTCTATGGAGTAGGGAAGATCACCCTCCCCGGGTTGACAATCCAGGTCACCTGGCCTTGGTGGTGGCACCTCAGGTTGGTGGATATAAATTCACTAAGGTGCTCATGGATGGAGGGAATAGCATCAACATCCTCTATTATGAGACTTTTCGTCGCATGGGGTTGACTGACAAAAATCTTAAGACGTCCAACACTGTTTTCCATGGAGTGGTGCCTGGTAAGTCGGCATACCCAGTGGGTAAGATTGAACTGTAAGTAGCCTTTGGAGATGAGCATGATTCTAGGGTCGAGAAGTTAACTTTTGAGGTGGTCAAAATCAAGAGCCCGTATCACGCCCTGTTTGGACGGCCGGCTTATGCCAAGTTCATGGCACGGCCGTGTTATGTTTATTTGCAGCTTAAGATGCCGGGTCATAAGGGCACCATCACAGTGCATGGGAGTCGGAAGATCGCCTTGGAATGTGAGGAAGGCGATGTTGCTTACGCTGAATCTGTTTGTGCAACAGAGGAGTTGAAGTTCTATAAGGACAATGTTGACCCGGCGGACATGACGTCTTTGAAGAAGCCGACCACAGAACATGAGCCAGTGCTGAAGTTTAAGTCGGGTGATGACAGCAAGCTTGTCGATTTTGTTCCAGGTGACTCATCTAAGCAATTCGGTATCAGTGCTAATCTGGATCCCAAATAGGAAAGCGCGCTCACCGAGTTCATCCGTGAGAACCGGGACATCTTTGCATGGAAACCTTCTGACATGTCAGGTGTACCGAGAGAACTCGCTGAGCACACTCTCAATATTGATCCAAAATTTAAGCTGGTCAAGTAGTTTCTTTGGCGGTTCAATGAGGAGAGGCGTAAGGCCATTGGTGAGGAAGTGGCTCGGCTCTTGGCGGCCAGGTTCATTATTGAAGTTTTCCATCCAGAGTGGTTGGCTAACCTGGTGCTCGTTCTTAAAAAGAACGGCACCTGGCTTATGTGTGTGGATTACACGGACTTAAACAAGGCTTGTCCGGCTGATCCTTTCGCTCTCCCTCGTATTGATCAAATCATTGATGCTACGGTGGGTTGTGAGCGTTTGATCTTTTTGGATGCTTATTCTGGTTATCATCATATCAAGATGGCAGTTAAGGACCAGGAGAAGACGGCTTTTATTACTCCGTTTGGAGCCTTCTGCTATGTGTATATGCCTTTTGGGCTTAAGAGTGCCCAGGCGACTTATCAGCGATGTGTGCAGAGCTGTGTTCACAATCAGATTGGGCGCAATGTTCATGCTTATGTGGACAACATTGTGGTGAAGTCCAGAGAGAAGGAGACCTTGATAGATGATCTGAAGAAAACCTTTGATAACCTCCGGGTCTACAAGATGATGCTTAACCTGGCCAAGTGTGTTTTTGGAGTGCCAGCGGGCAAGCTTTTGGGTTTTCTGGTTTCTAACAGAGGCATCAAAGCAATCACTTCTTTGGCTAAGCCGGCGTGTATCAATGATGTTCAGCGTTTGGCGGGTCGTATTGCTGCTTTAAGCCAGTTCATAAGCCGGTTAGGTGAGAAGGCCATACCGATGTATCAAATGATGAAGAAGACAGACGGCTTTGTCTGGAGTGATGCTGCTAACGCTGCCTTTGAAGATCTGAAGAGACAGCTCACTGAGCCGCCGGTCCTTGCTGCTCCAATTGATAAGGAGCCATTATTGTTATATGTGGCTGCTAACACACGTGCTGTCAGTGTGGCCATTGTAGTAGATCGCAAAGAGGCTGGCAAGGAATATCCGGTTCAACGGGCGGTTTACTACGTTAGTGAGGTGCTTATTGAGTCCAAACTGAGATATCCACATTGGCAGAAACTCGTTTATGGGGTGTTCATGGCAAGCCAGAAGCTTAAGCAATATTTTCAGGGTCATCCCATCACTGTGGTTAGTTCTGCTCCTTTAGGAGATATCATTCAAAATAGAGAAGCCACAGGACGAGACGCCAAGTGGGCCATTGAACTTGGGCCTCATGGTTTAAAGTATGTGCCACGCACTGCTATCAAGTCTCAAGCACTGGTGGACTTCATCAATGATTGGACAGAGCTGCAGATGCCTGAAGAGAAGCTAGACAACACATATTGGACTATTCATTTTGATGGGTCCAGGCAATTGGAGGGCTCGGGGGCTGGAGTTGTTTTAGCTTCCCCTCAAGGTGACCAATTTTGTTATGTGCTACGGTTGATGTTTGCCTGTACTAACAATGCAACTGAGTATGAAGCCTTGATCCATGGTCTTCGGATGGCTAAGGAGATGAGCTTGAGCCGGGTAAGGTGCTTTGGCGACTCAGATTTGGTGGCTCAACAAGTATCAGGCAAGTGGGATTCCAAAGATCCTCTCATGGCGGCTTATCGCCATGAAGTTGATGCCATTGCTGGAAACTTCAAGGGTTACCAAGTGGAGCACATTGATCGCAGAAAGAATGAAGCGGCTGATGCTTTAAGCTGGCTGGGGTCTCAGCATAAGCCGGTGCCACCTAACACTTTCTTAGATATTCTGCATAACCCTTCTGTCAAGTTGCCTATGGAGGAAGACTTGGTTGTTCCAGACCCGGAAGCACAATTGGTGGCAGCTCTTCACGTCATCCCAGATTGGACAGTGCCATATTTGGCTTATATGACCCAAGGCGAGTTGCCTGAGGATGAAACCTTGGCTAGACAGATAACCCGACAGTCTAAATCAATAACAATTGCCAATGGTGAGTTGCATCATCGCAGTGTCGTAGGGGCGTTTCAACGCTGTGTCTCTCCTGAGGAAGGTTAAGAAATTCTTCGTGAAATCCATGAAGGAGATTGTGGCCATCATGCCAGTTCAAAGTCCCTTGTAGCCAAAGCTTTCCGTCATGGATTTTATTGGCTGACGGCTCATGCTGATGCGGAGGATCTGGTCAGTAAATGTGATGGTTGCCAGAAATTCTCATGATGGGCTCACGTGCCGACTCAAGAATTGAGGATGATTCCAATTACTTGGCCGTTTGCAATCTGGGGGCTCGACATGGTTGGGCCTTTCAAAAGGTCCAAAGATAAAAAGACTCACCTTCTGGTGGCGGTTGAAAAAAATCAAGAAGTGGGTTGAGGCAGAGCCGGTTAGTAAATGTGACACAGCCACGACGGTTCAATTCATGAAAAAGGTGATCTTTCGTTTTGGCTTTCCACACAGCATTATAACTTACAACGGCACTAATCTGTCCAAGGGCGCCATGGAGGAATTCTGTCAACGTGAGCATATCCGGCTTGATGTTTCATCAGTAGCTCACCCCGACACCCCCAATCCAATGGTCAAGCTGAAAGAGCCAATCAGGAAATCTTGAAAGGCATCAAGCCCCGGCTTATGGTTCCTTTACAACGGACGCCGGGTTGTTGGGTGGAGGAGTTACCCTCTGTGATATGGAGCATCAATACTACCCCTAACAGGTCTACGGGTTATACGCATTTCTTCATGGTGTACGGAGCAGAGGTGGTTCTACCTAGTGACATCCGCCATGACTAGCCCCGCGTGGCAGCTTACGTTGAAGCTGGTAACGAACAAGCCCATCAGGATGCACTTGATCTATTAGATGAAAAGCATGACTTAGCAGCAGCCCGCTCGGCGATTTACCAACAGGACCTACGCCGTTATCACAGTCGCCGAGTTAAGTCCAGAACCTTTCAAGAAGGTGACTTGATTCTCTGGCTCATCCAGGATCAAACTGATGCACACAAGTTATCCCCACCTTGGGAAGGGACTTTTGTGGTCAACAAGAACTTGAACAACGGGTCATACTACCTTATCGATGTTCGAGAGCACAAAGACTCACGTAAGTCGGAGGAAGAGACCCGCCGGCCGTGGAATATCGCTCATCTTCGGCCTTACTATACTTGGGCCACCGGCTCTCATGATGTACATATTTTGACGTTGTATATATTATGATAAGTAATAAAGCAGGGCCTCTATACTTTTCATCCTCATTGATCATATGTGTTCATCATCATAATTTCAAAACGACCAATTGGGGGCTGATCGTGTTCAAATCCAGCTTAACCCTTTGGTCCGGCTCATGATCGTATTCGGATCTAGCCGTTAAACCTCATGATCACTAGGGGGCTTCCTGTTCAAACATAGGTTGTATTCAAACCAAAGAGAACATAGCTGACGGTACCCTCTTGATCGGCACAATGCCAAACTCACTAGGGGCTTCTTGATCGTATTCGAATCATAGCTTAACCCCTTTTGGGTCTGACTTTGATCGTATTCGAATCAGAGTCGTTAAAAGACTCTAAATGTCATTTGGGGGCTTCCTGTTCAAACATAGGTCGTATTCGAACCAAAGAGAACATAGCTGTCGGTACCCTCTTGATCGGCACAACGCCAAAGCCACTAGGGGCTAGATGATCGTATTCAAATCCTAGCTTAACCCCATTGGTCCGATTTACTAATCGTATTCGAATCAGAAGCCTCAAATTTTTCTCTCTATTTGGCTTAAGTTTTTTGAAAACAATCTTTGTTTTTGTCTTAAGGCTTTTTGTCCAGACCTAAGTATAAGTATGGTTTAAATTTAACCCGGCTTGGTTTTGGACGATAAGGTCGCCAGCGTACGACAGTCATCATACATGTGGAAGTGTTGGCTTCTAAAGGATTGGGTTATCACCCTTACTGTTCAGGTCACTTGAACCGGCAGTGCAAATTCAAAATCACAGGTATGATATTATAGTTGTATTTCAAAGCTATAATTCATAACAGTCTTATTTGTGTCTCTTCTTTCAATATTAATGGTTGTATATAAGATATTATGACCCGCCCTGCGGTAAGCAGCCAAGGGTTCTTGTGATCTATTTCTATGTGGAGGACGGTTCAAAGACTCTTATGCATAAAGAAAACAGATGATAAGTTTAAAAAAAGGGGAGAGTATAAAGGCGGCGGCTTAACAATGTTGAGCACCAAAACATGCACGATGGCACGACAAAGCAAAGTCATTTCTACCCTATTACATGACTCGCCGAGTCCAAATGATTAAATTATTTTTTCAGCAAGGTACAAATATGAGCCGCTCGGCGGGTCAATTCTCTTGTTGCCTCAAGCTTTCGGATCAACCATTTCCGCTCCTCCGTCCTGTTCCCTATCCCGGAAGGTTGATGATGACCAGTCAATGCCATTCAAACTCAGCTTCATCATCAATTAGTCCGGCCGGGTCAACTTCAGGGGCAAAGGTATGCTTACGGATTGGAGGGATCAGGCTGGTCACTTTATAATGCAGCGTTGGAATCCTCTAATTTTCCGCGTCATAACCCGGCTGGTAGTTGGTGAGATCCGCCTCATCAGCAATCAGGGTGGACACAGGGCGTATTTCCTTCACACAAGCAGCAAAGTCCTCCTGTTCAAACGATGTGCCATCCTCCTTAAAGCTTGGATATCCAATGGCGATGCCTGCCGGGTGTAACTCCGGTAGCCACGCCTTGGCCCGACTTAAAGCGGCCACGACTCCGGCTCTTGCAGATGATCGCTTTAATTCATTGAACCGCTGGGGCAGCACAGAAAGCCGCTTTAGCACATCCACCAAGAGTGTGGGGACTCGTTTGACAGGGCTATTGTGGCCAAGGAACGCTGAGATCTAGTATAAAGATGTTCCGCAGGCATGTAAACCGCCTTCAGCTTCACCAGCATGTCCTGGTTGAGGTTGGAGCTCCTGGGGCCTGTATAGCAATATCAGGTGAGTTAATGATAATTCATATGATCACTAGAAAGATTCCATATTTGACACTTGCAGGGCGACTTACAAAAGATTGTTGAAACCATCTGAGATAAATGGCATTTTAAGCTGGACAATTCAGTAGTCACCTCTTCAAGAGCCGTTTTTGCTGTTTCAGCTCGTTGGGTTAAGGCAATTTTTTCTTCAGCCCAGGCCTTCTTCTCAACCCCAAACTTGGATTTCAATTTCTCTTGTTCAGCCACACTGAATTCAAATTTGGAATTGTCCTTTTGAGTTTCAATCTCCTGAGCCTCTAAACGGTTCTTTAATTCAGACAGTTTCGATTGAAGGTGAGTAGTGGTGGCCTGTACAAATACCGGGTCAAAAATCATGAATATTAGCATATAATATTAAGTCCCAAGCACTTTGCAAGCAAGAGTACTTGGCACTTGGGGGCTAATGCATATTGCTGTTAAATCTACACAAGGACTATATTCTACACAAGCATCTGAAGGACCGGCTCATTCATGTTGATTAACCCAGCCCTTGGGGACTACGGACTAAGCCGGATTTTTTACAGGTTTGACTAAAGGATATTACTAATGCTTATATGTTTATTCTAAGTCTACAACATATTCATCATAAGCAATAGACTTGGGGGCTGGCATAGTAAGGATAATTCAGTGAAGAGAAGAGTTTATACCTCAAATCTCAGTTCATAAGGCGTTGTCTCAACGGATTTAGATGGTGCCCTACTTAACGTGAATGCAGCCGTCTCTAAAGCATAACCCCAAAACGATAGTGGTAAATCAGTAAGAGACATCATAGATCGTGCCATATCTAGTAAAGTACGATTATGAAGTTCGGACACACCATTACGCTGTGGTGTTCCGGGTGGCGTGAGTTGCGAAACTATTCTGCATTGTTTCAAATGAAGACCAAACTCGTAACTCAAATATTCTCCTCCACGATCAGATCGTAGAAACTTTATTTTCTTGCTACGATGATTTTCCACTTCACTCTGAAATTCTTTGAACTTTTCAAATGTTTCAGACTTATGTTTCACCAAGTAGATATACCCATATCTGCTCAAATCATCTGTGAAGGTGAGAAAATAACGATACCCGTTGCGAGCCTCAACATTCATCATACAACACACATCAGTATGTATGATTTCCAAGAAATTTGTTGCTCGCTCCATAGTTCCAGAGAATGGCGTTTTAGTCATCTTGCCCATGAGGCATGGTTCACAAGTACCAAGTGATTCATAATTAAGTGATTCCAAAAGTCCATCAGAATGGAGTTTCTTCATGCGCTTTACACCAATATGACCTAAACGGCAGTGCCACAAATAAGTTGTACTATCATTATCAACTCTGCACCTTTTAGCTTCAATATTATGAATATGTGTATCATTACTATCGAGATTCATAAAAAACAGACCACTCTTCAAGGGTGCATGACCATAAAAGATATTACTCATATAAATAGAACAACCATTATTCTCAGATTTAAATGAATAACCGTCTCGCATCAAACAAGATCCAGATATAATGTTCATGCTCAACGCTGGCACCAAATAACAATTATTTAGGTCTAAAACTAATCCCGAAGGTAGATGTAGAGGTAGCATGCCAACCGTGATCACATCGACTTTGGAACCATTTCCCACGCGCATCGTCACCTCGTCCTTAGCCAATCTTCGCTTAATCCGTAGCCCCTGTTTCGAGTTGCAAATATTAGCAATAGAACCAGTCTCATATACCCAGGTGCTACTGCGAGCATTAGTAAGGTACACATCAATAACATGTATATCACATATACCTTTGTTCACCTTGCCATCCTTCTTATCCGCCAAATACTTGGGACAGTTTCGCTTCACTGACTAGTCCCTTTGCAGTAGAAGCACTCAGTCTCAGGTTTAGGTCCAGACTTGGGCTTCTTCACTTGAGCAGCAACTTGCTTGTCATTCTTCTTAAAGTTCCCCTTCTTCCCTTTACCCTTTTTCTTGAAACTGGTTGAGGGAGTCCTGGATTAGGGGGTCTACGGACAGCCAGACTATATCCTTTGGCCAGACTGTTGGACTATGAAGATACAAGATTGAAGACTTCATCCCGTGTCTGGATGGGACTCTCCTTGGCGTGGAAGGCAAGCTAGGCAATACGGATATGTAGATCTCCTCTCTTGTAACCGACTCTGGGTAACCCTAGCCCCCTTCGGTGTCTATATAAACCGGAGGGTTTAGTCCGTAGGACAACATACAATCATACCATAGGCTAGCTTCTAGGGTTTAGCCTCTACGATATCGTGGTAGATCAACTCTTGTAATACTCATATCATCAAGAACAATCAAGCAGGACATAGGGTATTACCTCCATCAAGAGGGCCCGAACCTGGGTAAACATCGTGTCCCCTGCCTCCTGTTACCATCCGCCTTAGATGCATAGTTCGGGACCCCCTACCCGAGATCCACCGGTTTTGACACCGACATTGGTGCTTTCATTGAGAGTTCCATTGTGTCGTCACCGTAAGTCTTGATGGCTCTTTCGATCATCGGTAGTGATGCGGTCCAGAGTGAGGTTTTCCTCCCCGGACAGATCTTTTTATTCGGCGGCTTCGCACTGCGGGCCAATTCGCTTGGCCATCTAGAGCAGATCGAGAGCTACGCCCCTGGCCGTCAGGTCAGATTCGGAAACTTAAACTACACTGCCGACATCCGCGGAGACTTGATCTTCGACGGATTCGAGCCCGTGTCAGGTGCGCCGCACAGTCACGACGAGCACGACGTAACTTTGCCGTCGGACAGTGTTCGGGAGATCGCATCTGCAACTACTCTGGCTTTCAATCCAGAGCAAATCGTGCCATCCAAGGACGGAGGTATAGACCCCGCCATGGAGGCCGCACTCTCAGTGGCGATGGAGCCGGATACTGACTTCACCCCTTACGAGAGCCGTGTCGCCAAACCACTAGATTCGTCTCCGGCCATGGACTCCAAGCCGCCTGCATCCGTGCCTATCGAATCCGACTGGGCGCCGATCATGGAGTTCACCTCCACGGATATCTTTCAGCACTCGCCTTTTGGCGATGTGCTAAATTCATTAAGGTATCTCTCCTTGTCAGGAGAACCTTGGCCGAACTATGTCCAGCTAGAATGGGATGCGTACGATGAAGAAATTCGCTGCCCACCCACCACCCACTTAGTAGCCACTCTCGACGACTTAACCGACATGCTCAACTTCGACCCCGAAGACATCGACAACATGGATGAAGATGCAGGAGACGAACAGGAACCAGCGCCCACAGGGCGCCGGATAGCCACTTCATCACATGACATATACATGGTGGATACACCCAAAGGAGGCAATGGCGAAGAGGCAGCAGAGGATGGCCCCTCCAAGAAGCAACCCAAGCGTCGACATTAGCGGCGCCGCTCTAAGTCCCGCCATAGCAAAAACAGCGATAACAGCGCAAGAGAAAACAACACTCCAGTCGACTCCAGAGGAAACAATGACCACATTGCCCCGGTGGCAGAGCACGATGAAGCTGCAAGCGATGAACATAGTACGGATCCAATGTCCGAACACGGCGACGCCGAGGATAAACCTGATCAAGCCCCCTCTCGGGAGGAAAACAGTCCGGACGAAGATACACACATTATCCCGGAAATGCACTTGGAGCAAGAGAACCTCCGCAGAAGGCTTATTGCCACAGCGAGGAGTCTGAAGAAGAAGAAGCAAAGGCTTAAGGCCGCACAAAATACGCTCAACAGCAGGTGGAACAAAGTGCTCGACTACGAAGCAAAGTATGGTGGAAGTTACCACACAAAGAGCTATCCAAAGCGCAAGCTATTACCCGAATTCGACGATGAGGCCTAGAGCCCACACAGCCGAAAAATGAAACGGCCAACCAGCCGGATCCACCACCTTGTGACCGCGATAGAGCGGCTAACAAAGTCTCACATAAGTCAACACATGATCTACGTGAGGACTTGCGCCAAAAATCCGGTACGACTAGATCCATCTATGGATCTAGGAAGCGTGCTCCGGCACAAAATCAAAACCGAATACTACAACCGTCCGAACACCATGGCACATCCCAATACAGGGGTGCCACACACCCCCTATGTTTCACCGATGAGGTGCTGGACCACGAATTCCTAGAAGGATTCAAACTAGTGAACATAGAGGCGTACGACGGGACCACAGACCCTGGGGTCTGGATTGAGGACTTTATCCTCCATATCCATATGGCTCGTGGAGACGATCTCCATGCCATCAAATACTTGCCCCTCAAGCTTAAAGGACCAGCTCGACACTAGCTGAAAAGCCTCCCCAAAAACTCAATTGGAAGTTGGGAGGAGCTCGAGGACGCTTTTCGGGCTAATTTTCAAGGGACCTACATCCGACATCCGGATGCAGACGATTTAAGTCATATAATTCAACAGTCCGGAGAGTCCGCTCGAAAGCTTTGGAACAGGTTTCTCACCAAGAAGAACCAAATATTGACTGTCCGGACGCCGAAGTCTTAGCAACTTTCAAACACAGCGTCCGAGACGAATGGCTCGCCAGACACCTCGGCCAAGAAAACCCGAGAACAATGGCAGCCCTAACAAGCCTCATGACCCGCTTTTGCGCAGGCAAAGACAGCTGGTTATCCCGCAGTAGCACCAGTGACCCAAGCACATCCGAAGTCAGGGATGGCAATGGAAAACCATGACAGAATAAAAACAAGTGTCAAAATAAAGAAGATAGCCCAGATAGTACGGCGGTAAACACCGGATTCAGGGGCTCTCGACCAGGTCAGCGGAAAAAGCCTTTCAAAGGCAGTAGAGACGGACCGTCTGGCCTAAACAAGTTTCTTGACAAACTATGTCAGATTCATGGCACCCCCGATAAACCTGCAAATCACACCCACAGGGAATGCTGGGTCTTCAAGCAGGCCGGTAAGCTAAATGCCAAACATAAAAGGGGGGAGACATCAAGCGAAGACGAGGACGAACCTCGCCAGCAAAGCACCAGAGGACAGAAAAAATTCCCACCAGAGGTTAAAACAGTAAACATGATCCATGTGACAAAAAGGAGAAGCAAATATGCACTCCGAGACACACGCGCCATAGAGCCTGTCACCCCTAGGTCCAACCCCTGGTTGGCCTGCCCGATCACTTTTGATCACGGGGATCATGCGACAAGCATCCGGTACAAAGGATTGGTTGCCTTGGTGTTAGACCCAATAATAAATGGATACCATCTCACACGAGTCCTCATGGACGGCGGCAGTGGTCTAAATCTGATATATCAGGACACAGTTCGCAAAATGGGGATAGACCCAACAAAAATAAGCCACAGTAATACTACCTTCAAGGGAGTAATACCAGGCCTAGAGGCCCGCTGTACGGGCTCTCTATTACTAGAAGTTGTATTCGGTTCTTCCGACAACTTCCGAAGCGAAAGGTTAACTTTCTACATCGCTCCATTCCAAAGTGGCTATCAGGCACTACTCGGAAGAGCGGCTTTCGCTCGTTTTAATGCAATAACGCATTACGCTTATCTCAAGCTTAAGATGCCCGGTCCACGTGGCACCATCACAGTTAGCGGAAATACCGAGCGTTCTCTACGCACGGAAGAATGTGCGGCGGCTTTAGCCGCCGAGCACTAGACGGCCTCACCAACCAGAAAAAGTGACAGGTCGTCAAGACCACGGACACGGTTAGACGAGTCTGGTGCACCACTACATATACATGAGATTGGTTTGATGGTCAAACCCTCCTAAACGGTACCAGGGGCTTCCCGCGTGTAATCAGGGCTAGTCCGGCTCAACTTGACTTATCTTGAATTTTAATAGTTTATTGATAATAACCAATTTTTTGGCACGGCAACTTTCACCTAAGTTCTTCTCTTTTACATATGACAATCGTGCTACACCCGTCCAGGACACGGCACAACGGAGACACAGGCACAGACATGCAGCAGGGACCCGCTCAAATGTTTCTTTTCAGATTAAGACCCTGCGTAAACCTTTTTTACTGTCTCTTGTTGTTCACATCCTCCAGATACTCAATACAACCGAGAAGGATGCTGACGTTATTGGCATGTGGCCACGTCAGGATATTGCACGTACCTGGACACTCGGGGTTTATTATTAAGGGCATCTTTCAGCCCGGCATATGTTATAAAGACCAAACACCTTAGGGAGTGTTCGGCGTCGCGAGTTTGGCCTTATATGCATCAGCTACGAATCATGTCTTTGGTCAAATGTTGGGTTTGCCCGGCTCCCACGTTTTGGTACCTTTCGTTCCACTATATCGGCTAAGGTAGCACTGGGAGAACTACTGCGATTGTGCCCTGGTTCATCTGGATGAGCACCTCAGTAGAGAAAGCCGAAAATTGACTGTCATGATAAAGCGCGAGACTGGTCAACCACTCGATGACTCAATGGAATCTTCGGGATTCCTCCGCATTAACGAAGGGTCGTTTCCCGGTCATGTACGTACGCGCCCCGTATTCGGATGAGCGCAGAAGTACCAGGGGCTATATAGTAGCCCCACCATCAAACTCCTATGGCTAAGTGAAAGTGTTAAAGCAATATAGTCCGATTGCCTCGTTTGCTGCGCTACCACCTCCTTCATGGACCAAGACGTTGGATCAAGTGTGAATACGCGTTTTTTGCGAACACCCCCGCATTATATGCGTGGGGGCGGAAGCCGACGACTGCAAACTTTCAGGTTATATACATATATACATAAACGGCCGCACATGAGGCATCATAATACTTTCAGGAAAAAGTATAAACACGGCCTTGATAACTCAATAAAACATTGTTTTTACAATGGGAGTACATGTCACTAGAACATAATATTCTTCGAGCACTGAGCCTCTATCGAATGAGCGCCTTCAAGAACTTCTTCAAAGTAGTGCTCGGCAGCCACTCGGCCCACGGCCGAACCCTGTGTTGCAACAGTGGTGGCCTCCATCTCTGCCCAGTATGTCTTGACACGGAAAAAGGCCATCCGCGCACCCTCTATGCACGTCGACCTCTTCATAGCATCGATGTGTGGCACATCACCAAGGAATTGTTGCACTAAACTAAAGTAACTATTCGTCCTTGGCCCTCCCGTCCACAGATGATCCACAACAGACCTCATGGCAAGTCCGGACAACCTATGGAGCTCGGCCCACTCGACCATTCGCTCATTCAATAGCAGCGGATGCACTGGAGCATGGAACTATGACCAGAACAGCTTTTCCACTTCGCGATCTTTTTGATCCTTGAAGTACTCGGCCGCATCAGCAGCACTTGCCGCCAAATCCACGTAGGCGTCCGCAGAACTCCATAGTTGATCAAGAGGAGCATACTTTGGATCTCCAAAACTTAGTCCGCAAGAAGAAGGGCTTCCCAGCCACGATATCCGCAGCTTGATGCAGCTCCTCCTTCGCCGCTCTGATTTTGGAGCGGGCTTCCTTGGCCGCTACCATGGCCTTCTCTAGGTCCGTCGCCCTCGCTCGGCTTTCTTTTTCAAGAAGCTGGTAACGGTCAGCGGCATCTTTCAACTCAACGGCCATCTAGGCTATTCTTTCCTTGCTCCGGCAATGCGCGGCTTGTTCGGCCCTCAACTCTTCAACCGCCTTTAGAGCGGCCGCATCGCTATTCCTTGCTTGTTCCTTGGCTCGGGCAAGCTCCACCCGAAGGGTCTCCACGGTGGCAGATCCATCTGCAGTCACAACATATTAAAGATACTGGTATCATGCTCCTCTTACTATGTGTTGATCACCGGAAAAATCACTTACCCTGTGCCTCGTCAAGCCGCTTGTTGACAAGCACGATGTCGGCATCTGCCGCATCAAGTTGCCGCTTTAGCTCGGCAAACCCATCAGTCCGGCTAGCCACCGGAGCTTCAGCCACCTGCACATAAAGGTGGTCTGGTTATTACCTGGGACTATAATCCTCTGTTTGCCGCCGTTTTCGACGACAACCAGAGTCTCAGGGGCTACTATCTACATAGGGCACACCTAACATGTACGGTACTGTCAAAAATATACACTAGTTCACGTACCTCAAAGCCTTTCAGCAGACTCATAAAAGCTTCATGCAATCCGCTTTTAGCGGATGAAATCCTTTCAATTACCGTACCCATTAGCGTACGATGCGCTTCTGAGATGGCCGCTTGCTCCAGAAGATCCTTCAGTGCATTCGACCGCACACTGTACGGTTCCGAACTCTTTCTGTTGCTCTCTTTAGGAGCCGAATACTGTGGACTCTGGGTAGCCAAAGGATTACCCTCTGGCCTTGGCGGATCAGGACAAACCTTCCGCGATGACACTTTAGGGTCGCCCGCCTCATGAGGCGGGCTGGCAGGGGGAGGCGTTTTTCTCTCCATCATCTCCGGAAGAAGATCCCCCGAAGATGAACTCTGTCGAGAAGGGCTACGATCCGAACTACAAGATATAAGCTTCGGTTATTGTCTCCAGAAGTAAGGTAGGATACTTCCACTATTAAAATACCTTTTGATTACTTACAGCTCAGTAGAGGGCTGATCCCCGTGCGGACACCGTGCGGCAAGAATACCCTCCGAGGCAGGACCCTCTGGTGAAGATTTCTTCTCCCGTTTGGAAACCTTGGTTTCCGGATCTTCAAAGGTGATCCTCTTCCTTTCTCGGGGAGAGGGAATGTCAGATTCTTCTCCTTGGTTATCCTCCCTCGCGGAGGCGCTCATTCCCCCGGTTGGGACGAGTAGCGAGTGAGGCCCGCTTTCGGCCTCTTTATTCCCCACTTCATCTTCCTTTGAGGGCACCTGATGAGGCGCCGGCTCGAGCATTCTGTCCAGTACTGGATTGGCCAAGCCTTCGGGAAGGGGGGCCGAACACCTGATCATCTTCGCCTTTGTTATCCAGTACTGGTCACAAAGCGACTTTTCAGAATGATGTCATGATAAATAAGAGGACAACGTGTTCGGCCATGGGATTACTTACTTGGGTATCAGGGCGGTTGCAGCTCAGACCCGCATCCTCGGTGGTGTCCGGACACTCTATTTGGGGTCTGAAGAACAATTTGTACATCTCTTCGAGCGTCATGCCGAGGAAGTGCTGAATAGTTCGCGGTCCTTCCGGGTTGAATTCGCACATATAGAGGGGTCGACATTTGCAAGGCTGGATTCGACGAACTAGCATAACTTGCATTACCATAACCAGGCTGAAATCTCTCTCAAAGAGATCTCGGATGCGGCTCTGCAAATATCGGCACATCCTTTGCTGGACCCCAGCTCAGCCCCCTGTTGATCCATGACGTCAGTTGTGGTGGGGGGCCCGAGCGAAAGGCAGGGGCGGCTACCCACTTGGCACTTCGGGGAGCTGTGATATAAAACCACTCCCGCTGCCACAAACTAGACACCTCTGGGAAGGAACCCTCTGGCCATGGAGCATCAACGCTTTTGCTCATTACGGCACCTCCGCACTCTGCATGCCGCCCCTCGATCATCTTCGGCTTCACTTTGAAGGTCTGATACGTCTCCGTCGTATCTATAATTTTTGATTGTTCCATGCCAATATTATTCAACTTTCATATACTTTTTGGCAACTTTTTATACTATTTTTGGGACTAACATATTGATCCAGTGCCCAGTGCCAGTTCCTGTTTGTTGCATGTTTTTTGTTTCACAGAAAACCCATACCAAACGGAGTCCAAACAGAATAAAAAATGACGGAGATTTATTTTGGAACATTTATGAATTTTGGGAAGTGGAATCATTGCGAGACGGTGCCCGAGGGGGCACGAGGTAGGGGGGTGCCCCAGGGTGTCAGGCGCACCCCTGACCCTCGTGGCCACCCCGTAAGGCGGTTGGTGCCCTTCTTTCGCCGCACGAAAGCTAATTTCCGGATAGAGATCGTGTACAAAATTCAGCCCAATCGGAGTTACGGATCTCCGGGAATTTAAGAAACAGTGAAGGGCCAGAAAACAGAACGCAGAAACAGAGAGAGACAGAGAGATAGATCCAATCTCGGAGGGGCTCTCGCCCCTCCCACACCATGGGAGCCAAGGACCAGAGGGGAAACCCTTCTCCCATCTAGGAAGGAGGTCAAGGAAGAAGAAGAAGAAGGGGGGCCCTCTCCCCCTTGCTTCCGGTGGCGCCGGAGCACTGCCGGGGCCATCACCATCACCGCCATCTTCACCAACAACTTCACCGCCATCATCACCAACTCTTCCCCCCTCTATGCAGCGGTGTAACCTCTCTCTTACCCGCTGTAATCTCTACTTAAACATGGTGCTCAACGCTATATATTATTTCCCAATGATGTATGGCTATCCTATGATGTTTGAGTAGATCTGTTTTGTCCTAATGGCTATTTGATGACCGTGATTGGTTTGAGTTGTATGTTTTATTATTGGTGCTGTCCTATGGTGCTCTCCGTGTCGCGCAAGCGTGAGGGATTCCCGTCGTAGGGTTTGCAATATGCTTATGATTTGCTTATGGTGGGTGGCGTGAGTGACAGAAGCACAGACCCGAGTAAGTAGGTTATTTGCGTATGGGATAAAGGGGACTTGATGCTTTAATGCTATGGTTGGGTTTTACCTTAATGAATCTTTAGTAGTTGCGGATGCTTTCTAGAGTTCCAATCATAAGTGCATATGATCCAAGTAGAGAAAGTATGTTAGCTTATGCCTCTCCCTCATATAAAATTGTAATAATGATTACTGGTCTAGTTATCGATTGCCTAGGGACAAATAACTTTCTCGTAACAACAAACTCTCTACTAAACCTAACTTAGTTGTGTCTTTATCTAAACAGCCCCTACTTTTTATTTACTTTCTCTTTATTATCTTGCATACCTATCCAACAACACCTACAAAGTACTTCTAGTTTCATACTTGTTCTAGGTAAAGCGAACGTCAAGCGTGCGTAGAGTTGTATCGGTGGTCAATAGAACTTGAGGGAATATTTGTTCTACCTTTAGCTCCTCGTTGGGTTGGACACTCTTACTTATCGAAAGAGGCTACAATTGATCCCCTATACTTGTGTGTTATCAAGACCTTTTTCTGGCGCCGTTGCCGGGGAGCAATAGCATGGGGTGAATATTCTCGTGTGTGCTTGTTTGCTTTATCACTAAGTAATTTTTATTTGTTGTTCTTAGTTGTTTTCTATCTTTAGTTATGGGTAGGAAACGCAAAATACCAAAAAAAATTAGTTGTACCTACTGAACCGATGGTTGAAGAACCACTCAAAATCTATCACACTGCTGAAGCTTATTACTTGGATCATCTTCGATCCCTATGAGCTCGTGCTGAAACCCCAACTAGCTTAGTTGAGGGCAAATCCTTAGATGAGCATGCTTGTTATGTGCGACACCGTATATCTGAAAGAGGGAAACGTTTATTGGATGAAATTCATCGTTTGCAATGCTATGCTTGGAATTTATGTTATATATATATATGATTTTACTTGTTGTTCTGAAAACCCTAAGAAACACCTTCCCTACCAATGTGAGTTTATTCATAATGGAATCTTATCTTCGTATGCTAAGGGTGCTTATAATTACTATGATGTTCAACAAATTGGAGAATTTGTTGCTTTTAAGGGTGCTTACGAAATTGCTTCTTTGATTGAAAAGTATGGTGCTACTCTTTACAAATCTGAAATTTTTTCCATACTTAAATATTGATATGATAATTATGCTTCTAATGCCTATGTTAAACCATATATCGAGGTCTACTCCGCTGTCCAAGAAGAGACTAATATTTTGCAGGAGTCTATGGAAGAAGAAATTGATGAAACTGTGAGCTCATTGGATGAAAAAGATGAGGAGGAGAGCGAAGAACAAAAGGAGGAAGAGAGGATTAGCTACCCGTGCCCACATTCTAATGAGAGTAACTCTTCAACTCATACATTGTTTAATTCCCCTTCGTGCTTACCGAAGGATGATTGCTATGATGACTATTATGATCCCATTGATTATCTTGAAATATCCCTTTTTGATGATGCTTGCTATGCTTGTGGCCAAGATGCCAATATGAATGATGCTTATGGAGATGAACTTGCTATAGTTCCTTATGTTAAACATGAAATTGTTGCTATTGCACCCACGCATGATAGTCCTATTATCTTTTTGAATTCTCCCGATTACACTATATCAGAGAAGTTTGCTTTTATTAAGGATTATATTGATGGGTTGCCTTTTACCGTTGCACATGATGATTTTGATAAGTATAATATGCATGTGCTTGCTGCTCCTACTTGCAATTATTATGAGAGAGGAACTATTTCTCCACATCTCTATGTTTCCAATATGATAGAATTGCAAGAAACTGTTTATACTATGCATTGGCCTTTACTATGTGTGCATGAATTGTTCTTTTATGACATGCCGATGCATAGGAAGAGAGTTATACTTCGTCATTACATGATATATGTTACTTTGTGCTCACTACTAAATTACAAATCATTGCTAATTAGAATTGGCTTTGATATACCTTGGGATCCGGGTGGATTCACTACTTGAGCACTAGATGCCTAGCTTAATGGCTTTAAAGAAAGCGCTGCCAGGGAGACAACCCGGAAGTTTTAGCGAGTCATTTATTTCTTTTGAGTGCTTTTATATAGTTTAAAAACAACAAAAATAAAGAGGGGAACCCAAAACTTTTTCAAAAAGGAAAGTGAAAGTGATAGCGGCGAGCATTGTGAAAATGGGGGACGTCCTTGAACTTTGTTCATGCCCATGGGAACTTTGTGAATCTTGATTACAGAAACTTTTCAACAAAAATAATTATCCCCTTGTAAAATTCCATTGTAATATAAAAATAATGTGCCAAGGTTTGCCTTTAGTGTGGTTACAATGCTTGTTGGTTTGTGCGGTGCAGGACAGAAACTTTGGATGTAGTGCATGATTTTTAATTTTTACTGGAACGTCAAATGGTTCTGATTCTTTTTGCACTTTCTTTCTGTACAAATTTTTTATTTTTCCTAATTTTGGCAGATTTGTTCAAGTATCATAGGTATGGTTAATGTTCAGATTATTACAGACTGTTCTGTTTTAGACAGATTCTGTTTTTGATGCATAGTTTGCTTGTTTTGATGAAACTATCGAATTATATTTGTGGATTAAGCCATGAAGAAGTTATATTACAGTAGACACAATGCAAAAACAAAATATGAATTGGTTTTCAACAGTACTTAGAGTAGTGATTTGCTTTATTATACTAACGGATCTTACCGAGTTTTCTGTTGAAGTTTTGTGTGGATGAAGTGTTCGATGATTGAGAAGGTCTCGATGTGAGAAGAAGGAAGAGAGGCAAGAGCTCAAGCTTGGGGATGCCCGAGGCACCCCAAGTAAATATTCAAGGAGACTCAAGCGTCTAAGCTTGGGGATGCTGGGGAGGCATCCCCTCTTTCTTCAACAAATATCGGTATGTTTTCGGATTCGTTTCGTTCATGCGATATGTGCAAGTCTTGGAGCGTCTTTTGCATTTAGGTTTTTATTTTTCTTTTTATGCACCATGCTGGTATGAGATAGTCCTTGGTTGATTTATAGAATGCTCTTTGCACTTCACTTATATTTTTTGAGTATGGCTTTATAGAATGCTTCATGTGCTTCACTTATATCATTTGAAGTTTGGATTGCCTGTTTCTCTTTACTTAGACAACCGCCATTTGCAGAATGCTCTTTTGCTTCACTTATATTTGTTAGAGCACGGGCATATCTTTTGTAAAAAGAATTAAACTCTCTTGCTTCACTTATATCTATTTAAAGAGATGACAGGAGCTGGTCATTCACATGGTTAGTCATAAAATCCTACATAAACTTGTAGATCGCTGAATATGATATGTTTGATTCCTTGCAATAGTTTTGTGATATAAAGATGGTGATATTAGAGCCATGCTAGTCGAGTAATTGTGAAATTGAGAAATACTTGTGTTGAGGCTTGCAAGTCCCGTATCATGCACGTATGGTGAACCGTTATGTAACGAAGTCGGAGCATGAGGTGTTTATTGATTGTCTTCCTTATGAGTGGCGGTCGGGGACGAGCGATGGTCTTTTCCTACCAATCTATCCCCCTAGGAGCATGCACGTAGTACTTTGTTTCAATGACTAATAGATTTTTGCAATAAGTATGTGAGTTCTTTATGACTAATGTTGAGTCCATGGATTATACGCACTCTCACCCTTCCATCATTGCTAGCCTCTTCGGTACCGTGCATTGCCCTTTCTCACCTCGAGAGTTGGTGCAAACTTCGCCGGTGCATCCAAACCCCGTGATATGATACGCTCTGTCACACATAAGCCTCATTATATCTTCCTCAAAACAGCCACCATACCTACCTATCATGGCATTTCCACAGCCATTCCGAGATATATTGCCATGCAACTTTCATCATCATCATCATCATATACATGACTTGAGCATTCATTGTCATATTGCTTTGCATGATCGTAAGATAGCTAGCATTATGGTTTCATGGCTTGTCCATTTTTTGATTTCATTGCTACGCTAGATCATTGCACATCCCGGTACACCACCGGAGGCATTCATATAGAGTCATATCTTTGTTCTAGATATCGAGTTGTAATATTGAGTTGTAAGTAAATAAAAGTGTGATGATCATCATTATTAGGACATTTCCCCAGTGAGGAAGGGATGATGGAGACTATGATTCCCCCACAAGTCGGGACGAGACTCCGGACGAAAAATAAAAAAATATATAAAAAAGAGAAAGGCAAAAAAAGAGAAGGCCCAAAAAACGAAAAAAAAGAAAACAAAAAAATGAGAGAAAAAGAGAGAAGGGACAATGTTACTATCCTTTTACCACACTTGTGCTTCAGAGTAGCACCATGTTCTTCATATAGATAGTCTCTTGAGTTATCACTTTCATATACTAGTGGGAATTTTCATTATAGAACTTGGCTTGTATATTCCAACGATGGGCTTCCTCAAGTGCCCTAGGTCTTCATGAGCAAGCAAGTTGGATGCACACCCACTTAGTTTCAGTTTGAGGTTTCATATACTTATAGCTCTAGTGCATCCGTTGCATGGCAATCCCTACTCCTCACATTGATATCTATTGATGGGCATCTCCATAGCCCATTGATACTGTTGGGGAACGTAGTAATTTCAAAAAAATTCCTATGCACACGCAAGATCATGGTGATGCATAGCAACGAGAGGGGAGAGTATGATCTACGTACCCTTGTAGATCGCAACGGAAGCGTTGACACAACGTAGAGGAAGTAGTCGTACGTCTTCTTCCCGATCCGACCGATCGAAGCACCGTTACTCCGGCACCTCTGAGTTCTTAGCACACGTACAGCTCGATGACGCTCCCCGGGCTCCGATCCAGCAAAGCTTCGGGGATGAGTTTCGTCAGCACAACGGCGTGGGTGAATGATGATGTTTCCACGGAACGCAGGGCTTCCGCCTAAAGCACTACAAAACGATATGAACCGAGGTGGATATGTGGTAGGGGCACCGCACACGGCTAAGGAAACGATCACGAGGATTCAACTTTGGTTGTCTCAGGGTGCCCCCTGCCTCCGTATATAAAGGATCCAAGGGGGGGTGGTGCACCAGCCTAAGAGGAGGGCGCAGGAGGAGTCCTACTCCTACCGGGAAGTAGGACTCCCCTCCCCGTTCCTTGTCCAACTAGGAGAAGGTGGAGGGAGAATAGGAAAGGGGGGGCGCCGCCCTCCTCCTTGTCAATTCGGACTAGGGGAGAGGGGGCGCGCGGCTGCCCTGGCAGCCCCCTTCCTCTCTCCACATTAGGCCCATAAGCCCATCACCCCCGGGGGTTCCGGTAACCCCTCCGGCACTCCGGTTTTTATCCGAAATCTCCTGGAACCTTCCGGTGTCCGAAATAGTCATCCAATATATCAATCTTTATGTCTCGACCATTTCGAGACTCCTCGTCATGTCCGTGATCACATCCGGGACTCCGAACTAACTTCGGTACATCAAAATGCATAAACTCATAATAACTGTCATCGTACGTTAAGCGTGCGGACCCTACGGTTCGAGAACAATGTAGACATGACCGAGACACTCCGGTCAATAACCAATAGCGGGACCTGGATGCCCATATTGGCTCCTACATATTCTACGAAGATCTTTATCGGTCAGACCGCATAACAACATACGTTGTTCCCTTTGTCATCGGTATGTTACTTGCCCGAGATTCGATCGTCGGTATCCAATACCTAGTTCAATCTCGTTACCGGCAAGTCTCTTTACTCGTTCCATAATACATCATCTCACAAACTAACATATTAGTTGTAATGCTTGCAAGGCTTATGTGATGTGCATTACCGAGAGGGCCCAGAGATACCTCTCCGACAATCGGAGTGACAAATCCTAATCTCGAAATACGCCAACCCAACATGTACCTTTGGAGACACCTGTAGAGCACCTTTATAATCACCCAGTTACGTTGTGAAGTTTGGTAGCACACAAAGTGTTCCTCCGGCAAACGGGAGTTGCATAATCTCATAGTCATCGGAACATGTATAAGTCATGAAGAAAGCAATAGCAACATACTAAACCATCGTGTGCTAAGATAATGGAATGGGTCATGTCAATCAGATCATTCACCTAATGATGTGATCCCGTTAATCAAATAACAACTCTTTGTTCATGGTTAGGAAACATAACCATCTTTGATTAATGAGCTAGTCAAGTAGAGGCATACTAGTGACACTCTGTTTGTCTATGTATTCACACATGTATTATGTTTCCGGTTAATACAATTCTAGCATGAATAATAAACATTTATCATGCTATAAGGAAATAAATAATAACTTTATTATTGCCTCTAGGGCATATTTCCTTCAGTCTCCCACTTTCACTAGAGTCAATAATCTAGTTCACATCGCCATGTGATTCAACACTAATAGTTCACATCACCATGTGATTAACACCCATAGTTCACATTGTCATGTGACCTATACTCAAAGGGTTTACTAGAGTCAGTAATCTAGTTCACATCGTTTATGTGATTAACACCCAAAGAGTACTAAGGTGTGATCATGTTTTGCTTGTGAGATAATTTTTAGTCAACGGGTCTGTCACATACAGATCCGTAAGTATTTTGCGAATTCTATGTCTACAATGCTCTGCACGGAGCTACTCTAGCTAATTGCTCCCACTTTCAATATGTATCTAGATCAAGACTTAGAGTCATCCAGATCTGTGTCAAAACTTGCATCGACGTAACTTTTTACGACGAACCTTTTTGTTCACCTCCATAATTGAGAAATGTTTCCTTATACCACTAAGGATAATTTTGACCGCTGTCCAGTGATCTACTCTTAGATCACTATTGTACTCCCTTGCTTAACACAGTGTAGGGTATACAATAGATCTGGTACACAACATGGCATACTTTATAGAACCTATGGCTGAGGCATAGGGAATGACTTTCATTCTCTTTCTATCTTCTGCCGTGGTCGGGCTTTGAGTCTTACTCAACTTCACACCTTGTAATACAGGCAAGAACTCTTTCTTTGACTGCTCCATTTTGAACTACTTCAAAATCTTGTCAAGGTATATACTTATTAAAAAAACTTATCAAGCGTCTTGATCTATCTCTATAGATCTTGATACTCAATATGTAAGCAGCTTCACCGAGGTCTTTCTTTGAAAAACTCCTTTCAAACACTCCTGTATGCTTTGCAGAATAATTCTACATTATTTCCGATCAACAATATGTCATTCACATATACTTATCAGAAATGTTGTAGTGCTCCCACTCACTTTCTTGTAAATACAGGCTTCACCGCAAGTCTGTATAAAACTATATGCTTTGATCAACTTATCAAAGCGTATAATCCAACTCCGAGATTCTTGCACCAGTCCATAGATGGATCGCTGGAGCTTGCATATTTAGTTAACACCTTTAGGATCGACAAAACCTTCTAGTTGCATCGTATACAACTCTTCTTTAGTAAATCTATTAAGGAATGCAGTTTTGTTTATCCATTTGCCAGATTTCATAAAATGCGGCAATTGCTAACATGATTCGGACAGACTTAAGCATAGATACGAGTGAGAAAATCTCATCGTAGTCAACACCTTGAACTTGTCGAAAACCTTTTGCGACAATTCTAGCTTTGTAGATAGTAACACTACTATCAGCGTCCGCCTTCCTCTTGAAGATCCACTTATTTTCTATGGCTTGCCGATCATCGGGCAAGTCAACCAAAGTCCATACTTTGTTCTCATACATGGATCATATCTCAGATTTCATGGCCTCAAACCATTTCGCGGAATCTGGGCTCATCATCGCTTCCTCATAGTTCACAAGTTCGTCATGGTCTAGTAACATGACTTCCAGAACAGGATTACCGTACCACTCTGGTGTGGATCTCACTCTGGTTTACCTATGAGATTTGGTAGTAACTTGATCTGAAGTTACATGATCATCATCATTAGCTTCCTCACTAATTGGTGTAGTAGTCACAGGAACAGATTTCTGTGATGAACTACTTTCCAATAAGGGAGCAGGTACAGTTACCTCATCAAGTTCTACTTTCCTCCCACTCACTTCTTTCGAGAGAAAACTCCTTCTCTAGAAAAACTTCTAATTTAGCAACAAAAGTCTTGCCTTTGGATTTGTGATAGAAGGTGTACCCAACAGTCTCCTTTGGGTATCCTATGAAGACATATTTCTCCGATTTGGGTTTGAGCTTATCAGGATGAAACTTTTTCATATAAGCATCACAATCCCAAACTTTAAGAAATGACAACTTTGGTTTCTTGCCAAACCACAGTTCAGATTATGTCGTCTCAACGGACTTAGATGGTGCCCTTTTAAACGTGAATGCAGCTGTCTTTAATGCATAACCCCAAAACGATAGTGGTAGATCGAAAAGAGACATCATAGATCGCACCATATCTAATAAAGTACGGTTATAATGTTCAGACACACCATCATGCTGTGGTGTTCCATGTGGCATGAGTTTGTGAAACTATTCCACATTGTTTTAATTGAAGACCAAACTCGTAACTCAAATATTTGTCTCTGTGATCAGATCGTAGAAACTTTATTTTCTTTGTCACGATGATTTTCCACTTCACTCTGAAATTATTTGAACTTTTCAAATGTTTCAGACTTATGTTTCATCAAGTAGATATACCCATATCTGCTCAAATCATCTGTGAAGTTTAGAAAATAACGATACTTACCGTGAGCCTTAACACTCATTGGACCTCATACACCAGTATGTATTATTTCCAATAAGTCAGTTGCTCGCTCCGGAGAACGGAGTCTTAGTCATCTTGCCCATGAGGCATGGTTCGCAAGCATCAAGTGATTTCAAAATCCCATCAGCATGGAGTTTCTTCATGCGCTTTACACCAATATGACCTAAACGGCAGTGCTACAAATAAGTTGCACTATAATTATTAACTTTGCATCTTTTGGTTTCAATATTATGATTATGTGTATCACTACGATCGAGATCCAACGAACTATTTTCATTGGGTGTGTAACCATATAAGGTTTTATTCATGTAAACACAACAACAATTTATTCTCTTACTTAAATGAATAACCGTATTACAATAAACATGATCAAATCATATTCATGCTCAACGCAAACACCAAATAACACTTATTCAGGTTCAACACTAATCCCAAAAGTATAGGGAGTGTGCGATGATGATCATATCAATCTTGGAACCACTTCCAACACACATCGTCACTTCACCCTTAACTAGTCTCTGTTTATTCTGCAACTCCCGTTTCGAGTCACTAATCTTAGCAACTGAACTAGTATCAAATACTGAGGGGTTGCTATAAACACTAGTAAAGTACACATCAATAACATGTATATCAAATATACTTATGTTCACTTTGCCATCCTTCTTATCTGCCAATCACTTGGGGTAGTTCCACTTCCAGTGACCAGTCCCTTTGAAGTAGAAACACTTAGTCTCAGGCTTAGGACCAGACTTGGGCATCTTCACTTGAGCAGCAACTTGCTTGCTGTTCTTCTTGAAGTTCCCCTTCTTCCCTCTGCCCTTTTCTTGAAACTAGTGGTCTTGTCTACCATCAACACTTGATGTTTTTCTCGATTTCTACCTTCGTCAATTTCCGCATTACGAAGAGCTTGGGAATCGTTTCCGTTATCCCTTGCATATCATAGTTCATCACGAAGTTCTGCTAACTTGGTGATGGTGACTAGAGAATTCTGTCAATCACTATCTTATCTGGAAGATTAACTCCCACTTGATTCAAGCGATTGTAGTACTCAGACAATCTGAGCACATGCTCACTAGTTGAGCGATTCTCCTCCATATTTTAGCTATAGAACTTGTTGGAGACTTCATATCTCTCAACTCGGGTATTTGCTTGAAATATTAACTTCAACTCCTGGAACATCTCATATGCTCCATGACGTTCAAAACGTCTTTGAAGTCCCGATTCTAAGCCATTAAGCATGGTGCACTAAACTATCAAGTAGTCATCATATTGAGCTAGCCAAACGTTCATAACGTATGCATCTGCTCCTGCAATAGGTCCGTCACCTAGCGGTGCATCAAGGACATAATTCTTCTGTGCAGCAATGAGGATAAACCTCAGATCACGGATCCAATCCGCATCATTGCTACTAACATCTTTCAACACAATTTTCTCTAGGAACATATCAAAATCAACACAGGGAAGCAACAACGCGAGCTATTGATCTGCAACATAATTTGCAAAATACTACCAGGACTAAGTTCATGATAAATTTAAGTTCAATTAATCATATTACTTAAGAACTCCCACTTAGATAGACATCCCTCTAATCCTCTAAGTGATTACGTGATCCAAATCAACTAAACCATGTCCGATCATCACGTGAGATGGAGTAGTTTCATTGGTGAACATCACTATGTTGATCATATCTGCTATATGATTCACGCTCGACCTTTCGGTCTCCGTGTTCCGAGGCCATATCTGTATATGCTTGGCTCGTCATGTATAACCTGAGTATTCCGCATGTGCAACTGTTTTGCACCCGTTGTATTTGAACGTAGAGCCTATCACACCCGATCATCATGTGGTGTCTCAGCACGAAGAACTTTCGCAATGGTGCATACTCAGGGAGAACACTTCTTGATAATTTAGTGAGAGATCATCTTATAATGCTACTGTCAATCAAAGCAAGATAAGATGCATAAAAGATAAACATCACATGCAATCAATATAAGTGATATGATATGGCCATCATCATCTTGTGCCTGTGATCTCCATCTCCGAAGCACCGTCATGATCACCATCGTCACCGGCGTGACACCTTGATCTCCATCGTAGTATCGTTGTCGTCTCACCAATCTTATGCTTCCACGACTATCACTACCGCTTAGTAATAAAGTAAAGCATTACATCGCGATTGCATTGCATACAATAAAGCGACAACCATATGGCTCCTGCCAGTTGCCGATAACTCGGTTACAAAACATGATCATCTCATACAATAAAATTTAGCATCATGTCTTGGCCATATCACATCACAACATGCCCTGCAAAAACAAGTTAGACGTCCTCTACTTTGTTGTTGCAAGTTTTACGTGGCTGCTACGAGCTTAAGTAAGAACCAATCTCACCTACGCATCAAAACCACAATGATAGTTTGTCAATTTGACTCCGTTTTAACCTTCGCAAGGACCGGGCATAGCCACACTTGGTTCAACTAAAGTTGGAGAGACTGTCGCCCGCAAGCCACCTATGTGCAAAGCACGTCGGGAGAACCGGTCTCGCGTAAGCATACGCGTAATGTCGGTCCGGGTTGTCTCGTCCAACAATACCGCCGAACCAAAGTATGACATGCTGGTAGGCAGTATGACTTATATCGCCCACAACTCACTTGTGTTCTACTCGTGCATATAACATCAAACCATAAAACCTAGGCTCGGATGCCACTGTTGGGGAACGTAGTAATTTCAAAAAATTTCCTACGCACACGCAAGATCATGGTGATGCATAGCAACAAGAGGGGAGAGTATGATCTACGTACCCTTGTAGATCGCAACGGAAGCGTTGACACAACGTAGAGGAAGTAGTCGTACGTCTTCTTCCCGATCCGACCGATCGAAGCACCGTTACTCCGGCACCTCTGAGTTCTTAGCACACGTACAGCTCGATGACGCTCCCCGGGCTCCGATCCAGCAAAGCTTCGGGGATGAGTTTCGTCAGCACAACGGCGTGGTGACGATGATGATGTTCCACCGACGCAGGGCTTCGCCTAAGCACTACAACGATATGACCGAGGTGGAATATGGTGGTAGGGGGCACCGCACACGGCTAAGGAACGATCACGAGGATCAACTTGTGTGTTCTAGGGTGCCCCCTGCCTCCGTATATAAAGGATCCAAGGGGGGGTGGTGCACCGGCCTAGAGGAGGGCGCAGGAGGAGTCCTACTCCTACCGGGAGTAGGACTCCCCTCCCCGTTCCTTGTCCAACTAGGAGAGGTGGAGGGAGAATAGGAAAGGGGGGGGGCGCCGCCCCTCCCTCCTTGTCCAATTCGGACTAGGGGGAGAGGGGGCGCGCGGCCTGCCCTGGCAGCCCCTTCCTCTTCTCCACATTAGGCCCATAAGGCCCATTAACCCCCGGGGGGGTTCCGGTAACCCCTCCGGCACTCCGGTTTTATCCGAAACTCCTCCGGAACCCTTCCGGTGTCCGAATATAGTCATCCAATATATCAATCTTTATGTCTCGACCATTCCGAGACTCCTCGTCATGTCCGTGATCACATCCGGGACTCTGAACTAACTTCGGTACATCAAAATGCATAAAACTCATAATAACTGTCATCGTAACTTTAAGCGTGCGGACCCTACGGTTCGAGAACAATGTAGACATGACCGAGACACGTCTCCGGTCAATAACCAATAGCGGGACCTGGATGCCCATATTGGCTCCTACATATTCTACGAAGATCTTTATCGGTCAGACCGCATAACAACATACGTTGTTCCTTTTGTCATCGGTATGTTACTTGCCCGAGATTCGATCGTCGGTATCCAATATCTAGTTCAATCTCGTTACCGGCAAGTCTCTTTACTCATTCCATAATACATCATCTCACAACTAACATATTAGTTGTAATGCTTGCAAGGCTTATGTGATGTGCATTACCGAGAGGGCCCAGAGATACCTCTCCGACAATCGGAGTGACAAATCCTAATCTCGAAATACGCCAACCCAACATGTACCTTTGGAGACACCTTTAGAGCTCCTTTATAATCACCCAGTTACGTTGTGACGTTTGGTAGCACACAAAGTGTTCCTCCGGCAAACGGGAGTTGCATAATCTCATAGTCATAGGAACATGTATAAGTCATGAAGAAAGCAATAGCAACATACTAAACGATCGTGTGCTAAGCTAATGGAATGGGTCATGTCAATCAGATCATTCACCTAATGATGTGATCCCGTTAATCAAATAACAACTCTTTGTTCATGGTTAGGAAACATAACCATCTTTGATTAACGAGCTAGTCAAGTAGAGGCATACTAGTGACACTGTGTTTGTCTATGTATTCACACATGTATTATGTTTCCGGTTAATACAATTATAGCATGAATAATAAACATTTATCATGATATAAGGAAATAAATAATAACTTTATTATTGCCTCTAGGGCATATTTCCTTCAGATACACCTAGTTGATGTGAGACTTTCTCCTTTTTTGTCTTCTCCACATAACCCCCATCATCATATTCTATTCCACCTATAGTGCTATGTCCATGGCTCACGCTCATGTATTACGTGAAAGTTGAAAAGGTTTGAGAACGTCAAAAGTATGAAACAATTGCTTGGCTTGTCATCAGGGTTGTGCATGATGTGAATATTTTGTGTGGTGAAGATGGAGCATAGCGAGACTATATGATTTTGTAGGGATGAGCTTTCTTTGGCTATGTTATTTCAATAAGACATAATTTCTTGGTTGGTATGCTTGAAGTATTATTATTTTTATGTCAAAGGATAGACTATTGCCTTGAATCACTCGTGTCTTAATATTCATCCCATGATTAGACATATGATCAAGATTATGCTAGGTAGCATTCCACATCAAAAATTATCTTTTTTATCATTTACCTACTCGAGGACGACCAGGAATTAAGCTTGGGGATGCTGATACGTCTCCGTCGTATCTATAATTTTTGATTGTTCCATGCCAATATTATTCAACTTTCATATACTTTTTGGCAACTTTTTATACTATTTTTGGGACTAACATATTGATCCAGTGCCCAGTGCCAGTTCCTGTTTGTTGCATGTTTTTTGTTTCACAGAAAACCCATACCAAACGGAATAAAAACTGACGGAGATTTATTTTGGAATATTTATGAATTTTGGGAAGTGGGGTCATTGCGAGACGGTGCCCAAGGGGGGCACGAGGTAGGGGGCGCGCCCCAGGGTGTCAGCCGCGCCCCTGACCCTCGTGGCCACCCCGTAAGGCGGTTGGTGCCCTTCTTTCGCTGCAAGAAAGCTAATTTCTGGATAGAGATCGTGTCCAAAATTCAGCCCAATTGGAGTTACGGATCTCCGGGAATTTAAGAAACGGTGAAGGGCCAGAAAACAGAACGCAGAAACAGAGAGATAGATCCAATCTCGGAGGGGCTCTCGCCCCTCCCTCTCCATGGGAGCCAAGGACCAGAGGGAAACCCTTCTCCCATCTAGGGAGGAGGTCAAGGAAGAAGAAGAAGAAGAAGAAGAAGGGGGGGCCTCTCCCCTTGCTTCCGGTGGCGCCGGAGCGCTGCCGGGGCCATCACCATCACCGCCATCTTCACCAACAACTTCACCGCCATCATCACCAACTCCCTCTATGCAGTGGTGTAACCTCTCTCTTAGCCGATGTAATCTCTACTTAAACATGGTGCTCAACGCTATATATTATTTCCCAATGATGTATGGCTATCCTATGATGTTTGAGTAGATCTGTTTTGTCCTAATGGCTATTTGATGATCGTGATTGGTTTGACTTGTATGTTTTATTATTGGTGCTATCCTATGGTGCTCTCCGTGTCGCGCGAGCATGAGGGATTCCCGCTGTAGGGTTTGCAATATGCTTATGATTTGCTTATGGTGGGTGGCGTGAGTGACAGAAGCACAGACCCGGGTAAGTAGGTTGTTTGCGTACGGGATAAAGGGGACTTGATGCTTTAATGCTATGGTTGGGTTTTACCTTAATGAATCTTTAGTAGTTGCGGATGCTTGCTAGAGTTCCAATCATAAGTGCATATGATCCAAGTAGAGAAAGTATGTTAGCTTATGCCTCTCCCTCATATAAAATTGCAATAATGATTACCGGTCTAGTTATCGATTGCCTAGGGACAAATAACTTTCTCGTAACAACAAACTCTCTACTAAACCTAACTTAGTTGTGTCTTTATCTAAACAGCCCCTACTTTTTATTTACTTGCTCTTTATTATATTGCATACCTATCCAACAACACCTACAAAGTACTTCTAGTTTCATACTTGTTCTAGGTAAAGCGAACGTCAAGCGTGCGTAGAGTTGTATCGGTGGTCGATAGAACTTGAGGGAATATTTGTTCTACCTTTAGCTCCTCGTTGGGTTCGACACTCTTACTTATCGAAAGAGGCTACAATTGATCCCCTATACTTGTGGGTTATCAAGGTCTTGAGCCACAGGCCAAAGTTAGGGCTAGTGCGAAGGAAGGCCTCACATACGACGATGAACGACGAGATGTGAAGGAGGGAATCTGGGGCCAGATCATGGAAATCCAGCCCATAATAGAACATGAGCCCCTTGACAAAGGGATCCATAGCGAGGCCTAGTCCTCGGAGGAAGTGAGAGATGAACACAACACTCCCGTTGGGTTCGGGAGTGGGGATGACCTGCCCTCGGGCGGGCAGCCTGTGCGAAATTTCGGCGGTCAAATATCTGGCCTCTCTCTGCTTCTTGATGTCCTCCTCTGTGACAGAGGAAGGCATCCACCGACCTTGGAGGTTGGATCCGGACATGGTTGAAGGTCTGAAGCGCCTGACCTGAGCTTGGGGTGTTGGAACTCGAGGTGGGGGAAGGATTCGATTGAGCATGAGAGGAAAAAAGGACAGGTCTTGGCCTCTTTATAAAGAGGGTGAATGTCAAGTGTCCCCCTCGCGGCCATTTTGGACTCGCCTAAAATCGAGGAGTCATACAAATGGGCACGAGTGGGTTACCCACGTCTGTATTGATGAGAATCCCGTGATAAGGGGACACAATCTCTGCTTTGACAAGACGTGCTAAGAAAACCGCCTTGCAATGTGTGCAGTGCTGGTTGGAAAAACGGTTCGGATGATGACCGGGCCATGACTTGACGTCGTGCTGTCAAAATGCGTCAGCAGATTAGATTTGTGGAAATATTATTCTCTCTACGGTGGTATGTGGAAATTGTTTTGTAGAGCCGGACACTATCCTTGTGTTCAAAATCTTCTACGGAGTATTCGGAGGAGGAACCCGCCTTGCAATGCCGAAGACAAAATCTACGTGCCAGACTCATCGTCATTGAAGCCTGGTTCAATGGCTACTGAGGGAGTCCTGGATTAGGGGGTCTCCGGACAGCCGGACTATATCCTTTGGCCGGACTATTGGACTATGAAGATACAAGATTGAAGACTTCCTCCCGTGTTCGGATGGGACTCTCCTTGGCGTGGAAGGCAAGCTAGGCAATACGGATATGTAGATCTCCTCCCTTGTAACCGACTCTGGGTAACTCTAGCCCCCTCCGGTGTCTATATAAACCGGAGGGTTTAGTCCGTAGGACAACATACAAACATACCATAGGCTAGCTTCTAGGGTTTAGCCTCTACGATCTCGTGGTAGATCAACTCTTGTAATACTCATATCATCAAGAACAATCAAACAGGACATAGGGTATTACCTCCATCAAGAGGGCCCGAACCTGGGTAAACATCGTGTCCCCTGCCTCCTGTTACCATCCGCCTTAGACGCACAGTTCGGGACCCCCTACCCAAGATCCGCCGGTTTTGACACCGACACTGGTGGTCTTATTGACCATCAACACTTGATGCTCCTTCTTGATTTCTACCTCCGCAGCCTTCAGCATTGCGAAGAGGTCGGGAATCGTCTTATCCATCCCTTGCATATTATAGTTCATCACGAAGCTCTTGTAGCTTGGTGGCAGTGATTGAAGAACTCTGTCAATGACACTATCAACAGGAAGATTAACTCACAGTTGAGTCAAGTGGTTGTGATACCTAGACATTCTAAATATATGTTCACTGACAGAACTATTCTCCTCCATCTTGCAGCTGTAGAATTTATTAGAGACTTCATATCTCTCAATCTGGGCATTTGCTTGAAATATTAACTTCAACTCCTGGAACATCTCATATGCTCCATGATGTTCAAAACATCGTTGAAGTCCCGGTTCTAAGCCGTAAAGCATGGCACGCTGAACTATCGAGTAGTCATCAGCTTTGCTCTGCCAGACGTTCATAACATCTGGTGTTGCTCCTGCAGCGGGTTTGGCACCTAGCGGTGCTTCCATGACGTAATTCCTCTGTGCAGCAATGGGGATAATCCTCAAGTTACGGACCCAGTCCGTGTAATTGCTACCATCATCTTTCAACTTTGCTTTCTCAAGGAACGTATTAAAAATCAATGGAACAACAGCACGGGTCATCTATCTACAACAACATAGACATGCAAAAAACTATCAGGTACTAAGTTCATGATAAATTAAAGTTCAATTAATCATATTATTTAAGAACTCCCACTTAGACAGACATCCCTCTAATCATCTAAGTGATCACGTGATCCATATCAACTAAACCATGTCCGATCATCACGTGAGATGGAGTAGTTTTCAATGGTGAACATCACTATGTTGATCATATCTACTATATGATTCACGCTCGACCTTTCGGTCTCAGTGTTCCGAGGCCATATCTGCATATGCTAGGCTCGTCATGTTTAACCTGAGTATTCTGCGTGTGCAAAACTGGCTTGCACCGGTTGTATGTGAATGCAGAGCTTATCACACCCAATCATCACGTGGTGTCTCGGCACGACGAACTTTCGCAACGGTGCATACTCAGGGAGAACACTTATACCTTGAAACTTAGTGAGAGATCATCTTATAATGCTATCGCCGATCTAAGCAAAGTAAGATGCATAAAAGATAAACATCACATGCAATCAATATAAGTGATACGATATGGCCATCATCATCTTGTGCCTGTGATATTCATCTCCAAAGCACCGTCATGATCACCATCATCACCGGCTTGACACCTTGATCTCCATCGAAGCATCATTGTCGTCACGCTAACTATTACTTCCACGACTATCGCTACCGCTTAGTGATAAAGTAAAGCAATTATATGGCGATTGCATTTCATACAATAAAGAGACAACCATATGGCTCCTGCCAGTTGTCGATAACTGTGTTACAAAACATGATCATCTCATACAATAAAATTTAGCATCATGTCTTGACCATATCACATCACAACATGCCCTGCAAAAACAAGTTAGACGTCCTCTACTTTGTTATTGCAAGTTTTACGTGGCTGCTACGGGCTGAGAAAGAACCTTTCTTACCTATGCATCAAAAACCACAACGCGGTATAGCGATTGCTTTTTGATCTTCAGAAAGAACCATGTTCATTGAATCCGATTCAACTAAAGCTGGAGAAACAGACACCCACTAGCCACCTGTGTGCGAAGCGCGTCAGTAGAACCAGTCTCGCGTAAGCGTACGCGTAATGTCGGTCTGGGCCGCTTCATCCAACAATGCTGCTAAACCAAGAATAAACTAGTGACGGCAAGCAATATGTATATACCCACGCCCACAACTCCTTTCTGTTCTACTCGTGCATATAACATCTACGCATAAACCTGGCTCGGATGCCACTGTTGGGAAACGTAGTAATTTTAAAAAAATTCTACGCACACAAGAGATCATGGTGATGCATAGCAACGAGAGGGGAGAGTATCATCCACGCACCCTCATAGACCGTAAGAGGAAGCGTTATGAGAACGCAGTTGATGTAGTCGTACGTCTTCACGATCCGACCGATGCAAGTACCAAACGCACGGCACCTCCGAGTTCAGCACACGTTCTGCTCGATGACGTCCCACGAACTCCGATCCAGCAGAGCTTCATGGGAGAGTTCCATCAGCACGACAGCATCATGATGGTGATGATGTTGTTACAAACGCAGGGCTTTGCCTAAGCACTGCTACGATATGATCGAGGTGGATTATGGTGGAGGGGGCACCGCACACGACTTGGAACAATCAACTTGTGTGTCTTTGGGTGCCCCCCGCCCCCGTATATAAAAGAGCAAGGGGGGAGGCCGGCCGGCCTTGGTGCGCCCCAAGGAGAGGAGGAATCCTCCTCCTAGTAGGAGTAGGATTCATCCTTTCCTAGTCCTACTAGGAAGGGGGGAGAGGGAAGTAAAGAGAGGGAGAGGGAGAGGGAAAGAGGGGTCGCACCCCCCTCCCCTAGTCCACTTCGTACTCCTCATGGGAGGGGGCGCGCCACCTCCTAGGCTGCTGCCCTCTCTCTCCCCTCAGGCCCACTAAGGCCCAATACTTCCCCGGGGGTTCCGGTAACCCCTTCGGCACTCCGGTTTTCTCCGAAACCATCCGGAACACTTCCTGTGTCCGAATATAGCCGTCCAATATATCAATCTTTACGTCTCGACCATCTCGAGACTCCTCGTCATGTCCATGATCACATCCAGGACTCCGAACTACCATCGGTACATAAAAACACATAAACTCATAATACCGATCGTCACCGAACTTTAAGCGTGCGGATCCTACGGGTTCGACAACTATGTAGACATGACCGAGACTCGTCTCCGGTCAATAACCAATAGCGGAACGTGGATGCTCATATTGGTTCCTACATATTCCACGAAGATCGGTCTTTATCGGTCAAACCGCATAACAACATGCGTTGTTCCCTTTGTCATCGGTATGTTACTTGCCCGAGATTCGATCGTCGGTATCCTCATACCTAGTTCAATCTCATTACCGGCAAGTCTCTTTACTCGTTCCGTAATACAGCATCCCGCAACTAACTCATTAGTCACAATGCTTGCAAGGCTTATAGTGATGTGCATTACCGAGAGGGCCCAGAGATACCTCTCCGACAATCGGAGTAACAAATCCTAATCTCGATCTATGCCAACTCAACAAGTACCATCCGAGACACCTCTAGAGCACCTTTATAATCACCCAGTTACGTTGTGACGTTTGGTAGCACACAAAGTGTTCCTCCAGTACTCGGGAGTTGCATAATCTCATAGTCATAGGAACATGTATAAGTCATGAAGAAAGCAATAGCAACAAACTAAACGATCATCGTGCTAAGCTAACGGATGGTTCAAGTCAATCACATCATTCTCTAATAATGTGATCCCGTTAATCAAATGACAACTCATGTCTATGGTTAGGAAACATAACCATCATTGATTCAACGAGCTAGTCAAGTAGAGGCAAACTAGTGACACTCTGTTTGTCTATGTATTCACACATGTACTAAGTTTCCGATTAATACAATTCTAGCATGAATAATAAACATTTATCATGATATAAGGAAATATAAATAACAACTTTATTATTTCCTCTAGGGCATATTTCCTTCAGGGAGGGGGTCAATCTCCATCAACATCTTCACCAGCACCATCTCATCTCAAACCTTAGTTCATCTCTTGTATCCAATCTTTGTACCAAAGTCTCAGATTGGTACATGTGGGTTGCTAGTAGTGTTGATTACTCTTTATAGTTGATGCTAGTTGGTTTATTCGGTGGAAGATCATATGTTCAGATCCTTTATGCATATTAATACCCCTCTAATTATGAACATGAATATGATTTGTGAGTAGTTACGTTTGTTCCTGAGGACATGGGAGAAGTCTTGCTATAAGTATTCATGTGAATTTGGTATTCGTTCGATATTTTGATGAGATGTATGTTGTCTTTCCTCTAGTGGTGTCATGTGAACATGGACTACATGACACTTCACCATTGTTTGGGCCTAGAGGAAGCATTGGGGAGTAATAAGTAGATGATGGGTTGCTAGAGTGACAGAAGCTTAAACCCTAGTTTATGAGTTGCTTCGTAAGGGGCTGATTTGGATCCATATGTTTCATGCTATGGTTAGGTTTACCTTAATACTTCTTTTCTAGTTGTGGATGCTTGCCCAAGGAAGGGAAGTACCCAAGCACCGGTCCACCCACATATCAAATTATCAAAATACCGAACGTGAATCATATGAACGTGATGAAAACTAGCTTGACGATAATTCCCATGTGTCCTCGGGAGCGCTTTCCTTTATATAATAGTTTGTCCAGGCTTATCCTTTGCTACAAAAAGGATTGCGCCATCTTGCTGCACCTTATTTACTATTATTACTTGTTACCCGTTACAAATTACCTTATCACAAAACTATCTGTTACCGATAATTTCAGTGCTTGCAGAGAATACCTTACTGAAAAATGCTTATCATTTCCTTCTGCTCCTCGTTGGGTTTGACACTCTTACTTATCGAAAATACTACGATAGATCCCCTATATTTGTGGGTCATCAAGGAGCACGAAGATGAGAACTGAAAGAGACGGCGAGGATCGACCGTCGTCCGTCTTTGCATTCCTCGAAACCGCCATCTGGGAATGAGATGTTGATGCAACACTACTTCGCGAACAATCCAACATATTCGTCGCACCTCTTCCGCAGAAGGTACCAAATGCACCGATCCCTCTTTGTAAAAATAGTACAAGCTCGCGAGGCCAATAGTCAGTATTTTACACAAAGAAGAAATGTCGCGAGCTTGAAGGGATTTAGTGCATATCAAAAAATCTCGGCAACTATGCGGGTAATTGCATACGGCATTCCGGCTGACTATGCCGATGAGTACCTTCGCATTCATGAAGATACTATAATTGAGTCAGTGCGTTGGTTTGCCAAAGTGATCATCCGTGTCTTTGGTCCTGAATATCTTCGGGCACCCAACAAGGAAGACACAAAAAATTTGATGGCATTAAGTGAGAGAAGAGGTTGGCCTGGCATGCTAGGAACCATTGATTGTATGCATTGGACTTGGAAAAACTGCCCGAAGGCATGGCAGGGAATGTATTGTGGCAAGTCTCGTGATGCAATAATTGTGCTAGAGGCCGTAGCATCCAAGGATTTATGGATTTGGCATTGCTTTTTTGGTATGTCGGGAAGTCTCAATGATATCAATGTGTTGCAATGGTCGCATTTGTTTGCTAGGCTTGCTAGTGGTGATCTCCTGCTTGTAACTACACTATCAACGAGCATGAATACACAAAGGGGTACTATCTTGCAGATGGTACCTACCCTTCTTGGTGCACATTTGTCAAGAGCATCAAAGACCCCAAAACTAAGAAATAATATGAATTTGCAAGGGTACAAGAGGCAGCCCGAAAAGATATTGAAAGAGCATAGGGTTTTGCAATCTAGGTTTGCCATTGTTCGCGGTCCTGCTCGTTTTTGGGACAAGCGATCCTTGAAAAACATCATGACATGATATGTTATTCTTCACAATATGATTCTCGAAGATGAGAGAGGCATGAACTTGGAGTTCTTCTATGACAATGTGGGTAGTCGTGTCAAACAAGCTAGAGACTCTAACCGCATTAGAGCATTTCTTCATACCTACCGGGAGATTTGAAATGCAAACACCCATTTTCAGTTTCAAGAGAATCTCATTGAGCACCATTGACAAAGGACTGAGCAGTAACGCATTCCATTTTTGCATTCTTTCATTTAACTCATGTGTGATTTGTATTCGGGACAAGTTTTGTATTGAATTATTTAGTTTGCTTTGGTGATTTCAATAATTATTGTAATTTGGTTGATTGTTGTATTGTAATATTGACATTTTATCCTATATTGAATTAATAATTCTGAATATGTGGCATATGTGTCAAATTCAGATAAAAACCCATCTGATTTGCGGGCCGGCGCGGGCAACGGCCAAGCAGACCCCGCATAGCAAAATTGTAAAACGGAATATCCTTTTTTCGCGAATTGTAAACGAGTTTTGCGGGTCGGCGATATACGGAGTCTGCTAGAGATGCTCCAAGATCCACACACATTTTGAGATTTAGTTTGACCATCAATTAGACCTACAAAATTATACTACACCATAAAATAGTATAGTACTGAACACTCTTTTGAATGCAGACCGATGACGTGTTTTTGTTCCAACATACAACTCGGTTTTTTAGGGATCAAAATTGGACTACAAATATGTGTGGGTCACATAAACGTGAAATGATGGTCAGTAACAACAGAAACAAAATTCATCTAAAAAACCAGAAGAAGAAAAAATGCGAAAAAAGAAACATAAAAGGGATCGTCATCCCCGACGCTTTCAGCAGTTTCTGATTTGCTCAACCAAGAAAGTAATAAAAAAGTTAACGAAACTAAAAAAATGTTGTATATTATATATTGCCAAGCGCATTTGTCATGCGCTCCATCTGATCTTGATGGCCGTGCTGCTGATGATCAGCCTCGCACTTGGATGTCGATTGACAATTTTTGGTTTGCTAAGGGCATTTTCAGTCGTTGGCTTCCCAGGGGGCGCCTAAAATCGCCGTTTGGGAGTAAGTCGGCGCAAAAATTGGGTCTGGGGTGAGTTGGTCCCCAGCCGCCGGCCTCAGAGCCGCCCCAGACACATTTTAAAATAAAAGAAATTCGGCGAAGTTCGGCTTAAACACGATAAATTTTGGCCAAACACGGTAAATTTCGGCCAAACACGATAAATTTCGGCACATTTCGGCGAAGTTCGCGGATTTTCATTACATATACATAAACTAATCTAAAGGAAAAACTGGCTGAAGTCGCTGCCGTCGCCGCCATCGTCGTCGTCGGCCTTCTCCTCCTTGACGCGGGCGCCCCTACTGGACCCTGCCCGGCGTCGCCATGGCGGACTGGTGGCGGCGTGTCGTCGTCGTCGTCGTCCCTGTCGCAGATGACGACGACTCCGCCTTCGTCGCGGCCGCGTCGACGTTCCGCGTAGCGAAGCAGGGCGGCGCGCTGGCGCTCCTTCGGCTTCTCCAGGCGCTCCTTCTCCATCGCTATGGAGTCCCAGCGCGCCCTTCCAGGGCCACTTCGTCGTCGTCGAGCTCCGTCGTCACCGGCGCGGCCGGCTCCTTCTTCACCGGCGCGAGCCCCGGCTCCATCTTCATCGGCGCGAGCCCCGGCTCCGTCTTTGGCTTGACGAAGCGCGGAGGAGGAGCCGACGAGGAGGCGCGCCGGCCGCCCTCGTTGATGAGGATGTCGGCACTGCGGGTGCGCCGGCCGAGCGGCGGCTCCGCCGCGGGCTCGGCCTTGACACCGAGAAGGGCCGGAGTGCGATGAAGATCGGGAGGAGGAAGAAGAGGAGGAGGACCCGAACCTCCTTGGCGCCCATGGCCCGGCGCGTCGGTGCTGCGCCGGGGCGGCCGCCCTCGCTGGGTACACCAACGGTGGGTCGTTGCCGCCCTCGAGGTACGTCAGCACGCCCTCGAGTGTGCGGCCGGGGACGCCCCACCACAGGTGGCGCCCCTCGCTGTTCTGCCGGCCGCCAACCACCGGCGCGCCATTGATGGACGCCAAGCGCTGCTGCTGGCGGCGCTCGAAATACGCCGCCCAAGCCGCGTGGTTGTCGGCGGCGTACTGGGGGAGGGAGAGTTGGGCGTCGGTGAGGGAGGCGCGCACGACTTCGACTTCCTCGGCGAAGTACGTCGGCTTCGCCACCGTCTCCGGGGTAGCGTTCCGCCATGGCGACGGGCTCGGAAGAGGTAGAGAGATAGAGGGAGTGCAGGCCACCGGCTATATAGCCACGCCGCACCTTTGTGTACGCGTGCGAGGGAGGGGAGGCGTCGGCGCACCCTCCCGTGACGCGCCAACCATGAGGAAACCGAGGCCGCTAGGGAAAGACGAGGCGCCGTGTCGCTGACGCGGCGGACCCACGGCTGTTTCGCGCCAAAACAGTTCGCCCCGACGCTTGGGAAGGCCTTCCAGGAAGGCGCGACTGGACCATGCACGTGGCCACCGGCGCACGGGTGTCATCAACCTCGTGCTCGGGGGTGCTTCCATTTGGCACGCCCTGCTTGCTCTCTGACCATATTTAAGGAGGAGAGTGTGTGATCGGATTTCCGATACGGGACTAAATATAACGAATGAACCACGCATGGATGAATGAGTTTCGGAAAAAGTGTATAGCTGGGCTCCATTTCGGAAAAAGGTGTACACCTAGCTGGGCCGTGCCCGGTTCTGAATCTGTTTTCTTCGTGAGAGGGCTCCGTCCTGAATCTTTTGACTACGTAAAGTACTGAGAACCTGGAAACATCTCATTTCTTAACATAGTAGGACTGAAAAAAACATGACATTTTATTTTATATCAAAGGAAAAATATATATTAATTGGTCAGTTCCAGGAGGAATCTAATTTTTCTTGCTCCTTTTTTTTCCCAGTTGTTTTTGCTTGCTCCTTCGCCAACAGCCATTTGGCGTGGGGCTGAATTAGCTGTCTAATTAAGCTTATGATAACCAAAAATGAAAATAAAGTTTAGCCGGCACCACCTTATTTAAGACATCTCAAACTTGTGAGTTTCTGGCAGCAACTTAAAGTTTTCATATTTTTGTGAAATTTCAGTGTTTCGAACAAGGTCTGAGTGAAGTTATGGAATTACAAGCGAGAACCACATAGATGCTCACCGCAGTATAGAAACGTATTTTATTTACTGTCAAAAGAAAGGTAGTACTGAACAAATGATAGTGATGAATTTGTATTTTGAGATGCCCTTAATAGGGTGCTAAATGGCCCCTAATAGCTTGCCCTTGGCATGCCAGGATCGGACGGGGCTTGCCTGCTCCGCCCCGGTACTCCCATCCGTGCGCCGCGCACTTCCTTCCGCATCGAACGGTTCCCCTTTTTTCTCTCCGTGGCCCTTTCCTTCGAAGAGAAAATCACAAACAACTATGTATAATTTCCTTCCATAATACTCACACATCGTTAAAACTGGAGCTCTATCACAGTGGCTATGTCCATGTCGGCCTCGTCGACGTCGGCGATACTCCCGACCTAGTGCCAAGAGGACATGGGACCTTCTTAATGTCGGCGTCAAGCCCAAGGCCATGAGAACTGCCTCTTCCCTCCGACGCGGCGAGCTCGTCGTGCTGCCGCCGCCGGCTAGCCGTCTTTGAGGAGATCACAGGCGTGTAGCTAGTGGACAAGGTCAAGGAGAACATCCCATCCATGCACAGCTTGCTCGAGTACGCTCGTCTGCTTGTCCGTCAGCGCTGGAGCCGCGGCGACCACCGACGACAGCCTCATTGCCGCTGCAGCCGCTTTCCCATTGATGCTGCTTCTGGCTTGCCGCCAAACAACATCGGCAACCAAGCTAGATGAGTACGATGGCGAGTAGTGCTTGAGACTAGGAGCCGCTGCTACCACACCGTGGAATCCATCGGGTATATAATCAGATGTGATGAGATATGTGCGTACGGGTATGGGAAGGACACAGAATACATGGTTGTTTGTGAATTATTTCTTCGAAGGAAAGAGCCACGGAGAGAAAAAAACGGGAACCGTTCGATGCGGAAGGACGTGCGCGGAGCACGGATGGGAGTACGGGGGCGGAGCAGGCAAGCCCCATCCGCCAGGATCATGATAATTTGGTCTACAATACTTACAAAATTAACCTCCTCCATGAATCATGCTAGCTAACATAGAAGTAGGCAAATTGACAGGTCCTAATATGCTTAGCAAATTAACTTCGACCGTGAATCATGACCAATGATATAGCACTGGTCAGCTATGCAAATTGGCAGGTCAAATCCCACGGCAGGACAAATCTTTGGCCCGTGTGTAGAATGCATAAGCCATAGCCCGACCACTCGGTTCGATCTGGTCGCTTCGTCTTGAATCCGACGGTACGCAGCCAGCGAGTTGGCATCCTCGTCAACCAGTACACCTCAGTTTCCCTCTGCGGCTCTGCCACCCGACGCGCCACCTCGCCGCGGCGGAGAACCCATCCCGATGCCTTCCTCGCCGCCGGCATGGCGTCCGAGGCGCTCGTCGTTCTCGCGCGCGTCCGCAGCGGCGGGAAAACGCCCAGCCTCTCCCCGCTCGCGACGCTGCTGCGCCTGCTGTTCGGCGAGGGCAACGTCCAGGCCGCGTGGAAGGTGTTCGTGGAAATGACCGCGATGGGGCCACGGTCGAGCCTCGCTGTCTTCAACGTCATGGTCCTACGGTTATGCCGCAGGGGCTCCGGGCTCTTCCCTGTAGCTGCGGGATTGCTCGGTGTCATGTGGAGGTTCCATGTTATCCCTGATGCGTGCAGCTATGACATCCTGATCAAGAATTACTGCGTGTTTGGGCGGGCAGGGGATGCTTTCCAGTTGTTTGACAAAATGCACAGGGCAGGGGATGCTTTCCGGTTGTTTGACAAAATGCATAAGCCAGGGTGCGAGCCTGCTGTTGTGACGTATAACATTTTGTTGAATGTATGATGCCGTGATGGGAAAATGTTGGAGTCAAGGAGGCCGTTCGATGAGACGGCGGCAGTGGAATACGATCACTTTCATTGTTTTAGTCGATGGGTATGCAAAGGCTGGACAGATGGATGAGGCTGATGCCGCCTGCAGAGAGATGAAGGCGAGGGGATTGCTCCCAGATTGCTGCACTTTCAACATTCTTTCTGCTGGAGCATACAAGTTAAGAAAGGTTGTGCACTTGACACATGAGCAGCAGGAGCTGTATGTAATGTTTGGTTCGCAGGTATCAGCAGACAGTATAGATATGGATTTATAGCCTTTGTTGGGATGGACGATTGGATGATGTCCGACAGCTTGTGTGTAGTGCAGTTGAGCAGGGTGTTCCAGTGAGTGTTGCGGGATTTAATGCTTTGATTGCTGCATATAGCGAGGTGAGATTTGAAGAAGAAGCTCTCGAGTTATATAGACTTATGAAAGAGATAGGCCTTGCACCCTTATCACCCACTTTGAATTACTTGATCCTGGGTCTATGCAATCAAGGAAGACTAGATGATGCACAACTGTTGCTAGACCATATGATTAGTAAGGGATTTCTGTTCGTACCTCATTTACCGTTTACATGGATTCATGCTTCAGGTCTGGTAATGTAAAAGGTGCCTTGAAATGCTGGGATGATATGGTGAAAGTTGGTGTGCAGCCAGGTTTTATCGCCTTCTCTGCATATACCAGTGGACTTTGCAGATCAGATCATGTAAACGAGGCATATCGGGCATTTGTAGAGATGAGTAGATGACAAGAAGAGGTTTTGTTCGAACAATATTACTTACAACTCTCTCATATCTGCCTTTTGTAGGCTCGGCCATGTGGCTGACTGAAACTAGAGCAGAAGATGAGGCAGAGTGGTCTTGTTCCTAATGTTTTCACAAGCAACATTCTGATTGATGGTTTCTGCATAGAAAGGAAGGTTGGATATGGTGAATAACCATTTCTTGGACATGCGTAGTAGTGGCTTAACTCCTGATGTAGTGACGTACAATACAATTGTTATTGGATATTGTCGGGCCCAGGCTAAGAACGGTGCCATGATTTTCATGAACAAGATGCCTGCAGATGGCTGTGATCCAGATATTTTAACATATAATATTTGGATCCGTAGCCTTTGCAACAACCATTCGATGAATCGAGCAATGAGAGTGTTGGATGAACTTGTTGCTGTTGGTTGTTCACCTAATTAAGTTACATATAACACACTGATGGACGGCATTTGCAGTGATGGCCTTGATCGAGCTATGATTCTCACTGATAAACTGATTAAGATGGCTTTTCAGCCCAACACCATCACAGTTAATGTTTTCTTTTCTCATTTCTGTAAGCAAGGTCTTGGAAGGTGGGTCCTTGTGTGGGCTGAGAAGCTCGGGGAAGATTGTGTTGCTCTTGATGACGCTACACTGAATATACTTGACTGGGCGTACAAGGAGATGGAGTATAACCCCCAGGATAGCATTGCTGATATTGGCAAGTGTATGTTTCTCGAGTTCTTAATGCTCATAACGTACACCACTATGAGCAATAGTAGGTCCCCAAAGTTTACACATGTGCCTACCGAGACATTGGTTGATCCTGCCGGTAGCAGCACAATCAAAGTTTTGGATACTGGATAGTAACTGAATTTCATACCCATGTGAGCTACTTGAAACATGAGCTACACAATCAAAGTTTTTGGTGTCCACAAGGGACGTCGGCACGGGGATAACACAGCGGTCGCCAGCCTGAAGCGGTTGAGGAGCAGCACCTTGTCAGTGCCGCCACGCCGTTCCTCAACTTAGTCTGCTCAGTGCTGGTCTCCCCTGAGCTGCAGCTCAGCATCCGCCGGGAGATTGACACACTCGGGCTGCAGTTGGGGCACATGAGCATTGAATCCTCCAACAGGGATGATCTCGTCCACGCCTCACCGGGGAAGAGCACCAATGCCAGTAAAGACGAAGCTCAGAAGAGGAGTTCAAAGCATGACCGGTGGCATGGACAGTGTCAACTTGTATCAAGGCATGAAAGAATTTTCTCTTCTTATTTTTTTGAACATACCCTTCTTGTTCTTTTTTCTGTATATCTGTTCTTCGAAAAATTGCATTTTAATATTACCTGTTCATGATGCAAAGACATTTCCCTCTAAATATGTTTAGAAAACTCTTATCCGCGCTGCTGCCTTCATTGTTCATTGTAGTATGTATCTTTTTGCAGAATGTAATTGTGCAAAGTTCATGTCAGGTGCAGGTTGACCAAATAAAGGCCCAGGCGAAGATTAGTCTGACAAAGACGCCATCTAATCTACCCTGAGTCACAAGGTGGAGGGCAAGCAGGCGAGGAGGAACCGGTGGGCATGCCCGGTTGGCGCGCAGCAGGCAGAGCAGCTTGGAGACTGGATGTGTGCTGTCCTGCTGTCCCGCTTCCGGTGCTGCAGCCGGTTTCACTGATGGAAAAGGAAAATAAGTTCAGACCGTCTATGAGATGTATCCTGCCTGAAGAATCCTGAAGATCTCAGTGCCAACCCTGGGACAAGATGTTCAGATAATGCAACGAACTCTGCGAAGAAATCATTATTTTTGAGGAATTGGCAGGTGAGCTGCTCCTAAGATTAATAGAAGGGGCAATGTTAGGAAGCTAGCCAGAAAAGCAAGGTCAGCGCATGAACAAATACAAGAACTACTCTCGCGGCATCGAGCTCTTGGCACCAGCCAGAGGGGATCGTCTAGGACGGAAGATCATCACAAATTTAGTAGACTAACTAATATACAACCTCTTATGGAGAGTAAGGAAAACTTTAGGCGACTACGAATTAGTAAAAGCGAAATAAAGTTTATTCAAGCATGTAAAGGCTGCTACTTATCCAAGACAAAGGACAGAAAAGAGATAAAGATTGAACGATGCTGAACTAATTAACAAGCATGCAAATAAACTTAAAAGCTTATTAAGCTAGCCACCAAAATTAAAAGCTACAGCTGCTCATCAACTTGAAACTGCGGGACTCTGATATGAGGACTAGAAACTGACATCTGCTGTCGTATTAGACTAGCCACGGTGGGAGTAACTTCAGCTTCAAGTCTAACTCAGCAAATTTGTTTATGTGGCAATGAGTTAATGAAGAGAGAGGTAGTTCTAGTAACTTAGCTAGTTACTGTAACATCACATGTCCCAATGCAATATGAGCCTATAACCTAATAAATGGAGCTTTGCATGACACCACACCTATATTACTACCTACTATGAAGGTAGCAATATATTCTAGAAATATGTGTATGTTACTACTGTATGTTACTCTCCACTGTGCCTAGTCTTAACACACCAACAACGAGTTTCGATTTAACTAACTTGCAAGAGCCGCCCCCGCGTCGCCCGCGTCTGGCGACACGGGGGAAACCCGCGCCGCCGCCGAGGTTACCTCCGCCACCACCGCTCCCGCAGTGCCGCTGCCGGAGGGCCGGCCGGCGAAGCCGCGCCGCGCCCAGGGATGGCGGTGGCGGGGCGGTTCCGTCCCCCTCCCCCGTGCCAGAGCCCCCACCCCACCAAACCACGATCTGGCCGGGAGCCCCTCCACCACCGTCCCCGCCCCTCCCGCGTGGCCTTCCTCGTCTCCGGAGATGTAGCTTGTCCCCGTTCTGCGACGACTGCGCCCTGGTGACTCCCCTGCGCGCGTGGCCCGGCCAGCCCAGATCCGATCTGGCGAAGTCACACCCCCCCTCCTGTCCGACTGTTGTGTCCTCCGGCCGGCGTGGCCGCCTCCTCCCTCGGCAGTGCAGGCTTGGTCTGCACCTTCAGTGGCCACATCCTCCCTCGGCAGCACACCCTTCATTGCTGGTGGTGGTGGTTGGGCTTGATTTGGGTGGTGCGGCCAGGCGAGCCGAGGCTCTGGCCCTGCCTTGCTGCAGGCTATTCCTCGTCTCCGACGACGCCTCCTCCAAGCTGCGGTGTTGATTTCGTTCGATTTGTGTGCTATGGTGGTCTTCCTTGGCATGCGGTTGAGGCCTCCGGTGGACCCTTTGTCGGCACCGCTCCGGTCCTGGCGGTTTTGGACTTGCGTTCTCCCCTCAAGTGTCCATAGCCTGCCTGCGTCCTTTGTCGCTGCGGTTCCGGCGCCGGCGCTCCTATTGCTGCGTCTCTCCGGCCTTTGGCTCGCCGGCGTCCCGGCGACTTCGTCCTCGGCAGCTTGGATCTGCACCCCTTTCCGGCTCCTAGCTTGTCGATGGCGTCAGTTGCCTTCCTTCCTCCGCGTCGGCTTTTTCGGCCCTGCCGCCCTTTGACCCCATCCACCTCCACGGCGAGCCAATCCCAAAGCTTGCGTTTTTTTCGGCGTCGCCCGATGCCACCCACCAACGGCAAGCGCAACCCCACCCAACCCCGTCCTGAGGTGGTGATCTCGACTAGCGAAGCTACTTCCTCATCTTCGGCCCCTGGTCCGTGGCAATGGGATTGCTCGGACTCAGGCCAGGGCGAAATCCCTGCTCGGCTCGCCCACGCTGGCAACAACGGCACCTGTGGGTGTCGTTTTCCTTTTTGGAGGCGCTGCCATGGCCTCTACCTGTGCCCCTCTTTGAGCATCAGGGGAAACCCTTGGTCCGGTTCTTCGGATCGGATGGCGGCGGCGTCACGATGTCGTGCCCCTTCTTGAAGGCGTCATCTTGTTTGCTCGCGGCGTCCCCGGTATTGGTGTTAGAGATGATCGTCACCTAGCCGGTTCGGCTTGCCCCTCTAGCTAGGCTTGGCTTGGTGATTTAGCTGTGTTTTCTCTTTGTCCGGGTTGAGCATCCCGTCTCTCTGCTCTGGGTCCCATGTCCACGCCTTCTCATGTATGCGTTTGTGCTGTGTTGTACCCTTTTATGTACTCATTCTGCTTTTCTTCTATCAATGCAATGATACGTAAGCTTTGCGTATTCGCGAAAAAACACACCAACAACATGTTCTTTGCCCGTGTCCTCCTCCTCCTTCTCCATCGCCGGCATAATTAGATATCCGGCATGTTCAGGTTGATGGTGTGCCATGCGATCGCCGCCGCGGCTACGGGTGCAAGCCTTCTCGGCTTGTTTCCACCGCAGGTATTGCTGCGCCTGACGTGTGAGCAAAGCACGGAGGAGGTTGGGAAAGTGCTCATGCACCACACACACGGGTGCAATCTCCCATCTGGATGGATTTTCATGCGTGGGCATGCGGCCTGCGCTGGCGGCCATGAGATCTTGGCACCGACCTTATGAGGGACGAGAGCAGAAGAGATAGATGATGTGGGAGCAAGGAACAAGGGAAAGGGGACTGGTGTGCTTGTGTTGTATTGTGCTTGCGAGATAGATATAGAGGGGGTCCTGAAAGGGGAGCAATGTTGTCATCATCTACCAACTAGTAACGCTTGAGCTATGTGACGTGACACATGGTAGCGATAAGCAGGGCCACATTGCCAATAGATCTATCACTAGAGTTAGCAGCACACGTTGGAAAATCATGTGTTGACTAATTGCTGTGGTTGATTTTTTCTACCGAGCTACTCCCTCCGTCCGAAAATACTTGTAGAGACATGGATGTATCTAGATGTATTTTAGTTCTAGATACATCTGTTTTTATTCATTTCTGCGACAAGTAATTTCGGACAAAGGGAGTATTTTAAGATGACCCCTCTTATCTTCTACTCCGAGACCATTCATCAACGGTACATTTGATCATTCATCAACGGAGTATGAGGTAAGGGAAATGTTTAATCTCAACTGTCCATTCATCAACAATACTTTTTTTTAGAGGAAACAATCACCTTATTATTACTTAGTACATGGCACCATCAGCCAGTAAAACATCTCGATACAAACTGGAGAAACACTAAACCAAGTTTTGCATAAATTTAAAAGGCAACCCTCCATAGCTAAGTTATGAGCAGCTTTGTTCGTTGTTCGCCTGGCCCAAGCCACTCAATACTCGGTGACCGCTTGTCAGCATCTCATTTATTTCCTCGACAAGAGGAACATGAATAATGTTCTAATTATTGCAACTACTACTTGTTTATTTTGCTTTTGATATCAAATATTCATGGAATGCATACATACATAATATGCCTGCCTCATTATTGGATAACACATTTTTAGTTTCTCTATTCATCATTTTTTTAAGAAATACGAACTTTTGCTCTAATCTTGTATTACCATTGTAGAATATTCATACTAAATATACCTTGTAACATTTTATTAGTTTCACTGTTAGCTACGGAAAACTATGTAATCAGTTGTTGATCCAAAATTTCAGCATGAAACAGTACATCGACATAAGTTAAACCATATCAAAAAATTGATCGTGGGCGATTTTTTTTCTATGTTGGAATTTGTTTCACATCAACTGAATTATTTGTCACTTCCAAATTATTTTGTTTCTCTTATGGTATTAAAGTGAGTACTTAGATTTTAATTAAAGGTTCAAAAGTTACCAAGAATTTTTCCTAAAAAAAGGATACCAAGAATTAGCTGCGTTTTACTCACTACATGAATATGCAATTTATGGACTTTGTGTGGTGAAAGTGACACGTATATTCACTATCCAAGTTGGCTACCTATTAACCTAGCTAAAAAGGTGTTAAAAAAAACTAGCTAAAAAAGAATGTAATGATAGAGACGTGGAGCCCTAAAAAAAAGATAGAGACGTGGCATGTAGAAAAGTGACATGGAAATTTGAGCACTACATGCTATATTTCCTAATTTAACATCATATTTTAATGACATAATAGTTTCTTTTCTTACTTGCAAAAAGGGAAAATTTTCAAGAGGTGATATACTAGCCATCGATCGGATGCTGCAAAATGGACGGTTCGTATTAATTGGGCCTATCCTTAAAATTCGCTTTGCATACTTATTTGGGCCTAATGACTAAATCCCAAATATATACTGCCTGTCTCCTTACCGATTCCCGAATAAAGAAACCATCCACGCTTCAACCCTCGGCCACGCGCGCCGCCGCCGCCGTTCCCTCGTGGCAACCATGGCTGGCGCTGGCAGTGGCAGGCCACCCGGCGGCGATGGCAACTGCAGTGTGATTTATTCACCCTATCCGCAGTCGCCGCCTCTTGCTCCTTGCCTGACCTACCTGTTCCAACACTTCGGCCTGGACAAGATCGGCGATATCATGAACCGTCCCGATGGCAAGACGTTCGAGCAGAGGATCGTCCACCTACGAGAGGTGCGCGCGCTCCATCCATCCCTTCTCTCATCTAGATTTTCTTCCATTCAGATTTCAGGTCTCCCATTTTTCTCAAGATCGTTATAATTCATCAATCTTGTAAGATATATTCTCCTTAACTTCTACTGCATTCAGGCACTAGATGCTTTCGAACGTGCTCGTGACATATTCCACGTGGTCGAGGTCGACGAGGGCGGCGACGAGGATGAGGACGAGGACGAGGAGGATGAAAATGTAGGACAGATGATAACAAACTTCAGTCGATCCATAAAATATATAATTTTGTGTTGGGCGAATTTGCCTCTTCAGTCTTGGACATATACCTGCTTCTTTTTTTTTAGCTGCTAATACCTGCTTCTAATATGTACATACATTATTTCTGTCTATTAATTCAGCTCTTAGGTGATGAAGATGAAGATGAAGAAAAACCAGATATCGTGAAACGGCCACATGCTCCTATTGAAGGCGAACTGGAATGCAAGAAGCCACAGATAGCACAAGACTTGAGGTGCCGATTATGAGAAGAACCTGAGTCTGGAGGGACAGAGAATTCCTCGCGGTAGTTAGTGATTTACGTGTGCTGTATGAAGCACACAGCCTATGTTTACTTAGTTTACATTGCACCAACATATTTCAAGATGCACTTGTTTATACTCTTGAGGAAGCTGCGGTTTGGACAATCTAAAATGTTTAGAGTTGCACTTGTTTATACTTCAGAGTAAGCTGCAGTTGGGTCTGTAGTTTACTCAGTACTCCCTCTGTAAAGAAATAGTCAGTGATCTAAACGCTCTTATATTTCTTTACGGGAGGAGTACTAATTATTCCAATGCATTTCTTCATGGACAAAACGCGGCTAATTAGGACTGCAGTCATTAACATTACTTTTACTGCTGAAGTATTAACAGTAGATGGCTGTTAAAATGACACCTAGTTCAACATACTCAGGTAGCTTTATACGTTGTCTGAACTCTGGTTATATGGAAGCCTAAAAACTTCGCAGAATAATTTATATGATGATAGCGTACCAGCATCAAAATGGCGGCCGACTTCGATGCGTTCGGTCTGGGATTCAATTTAAGCATATGTTGTTTGAAGCCTATGTTGGGCTATGTTGTTTGAAGTATATGGCTTGAGGTTGAGGGTCCTGCATAAAGAAAATGTACGGCTTAAGGAGGATCTGCTGCACCTTGTTGAAGGCCACCCTCGTGGCACACACAGTGCTGATACCAGTAGTGCCACTAGACAGTGTGGACAAAAGTGATAACCATGCTAATGGGATTTGGAGTTTCAGGAGAATCAGGACTATGGCCTGCAGTCTTTCTTTCTTCAGTTATAAGTAGACGAGGTTCAGTTAGCGAACGCCTTTGATGTGATCATGTGAATGCTGGCGAGAAGGGTCCAACGGCTCTCTTCGCTCCCCGCCGCTTAATGCACTCGCACTGGCTATAAGATGCCTCGCACTGGCTTGTGCTGGATCATTCCTGAATCTGAGATTTTATAGTGATGGATATTCCGCAGCATCTACTGTTTTCCCCTTGGTTTCCGAAAAGCCCAAGAAATTTGAAGGTGTGACTGGATGCATTGGAAAATGCATGAGATAATATTTCCGGAAATACCAAGATCACCCGATTTGAAGTCCTGATGAGAAAGTTGCGAACATTTGAAGTCAGACACACCTCTGTAGTCTGCATCTGAGTCCAAGACGCGGGGTATGCAGTCTGTAAGGGCTTGTTTGTATTGTGCCCTCACTCGCCCATTCAAGCGGGGGTGTCAATTGATTAATTGGCGAAGAAGTTCACCGCCATCAGGATCTCCGACACATAATCAGAAGGGATGTCCAATTTTTGACTCGGATACGAAAATTTGGGAGCTATCCAAACGCATGCCTTCCCTGTTGGTTAATACCAACAATTTGGTAAGGCAAGTCCCGTCTGCCATCCAATGATCCAAACAAGGACTTCTCCCTCTGAATTTCACTCTACTCCCCTCCCCCTCTAAATTTCATCAAGTCCTCCACCTCAGTCTGTAAATTTCCTCCATGAGAAAACTCTATAGACGTAGCTCACTTGCAATAATGGGAGTATCTATTCAGAAGCTGTCCAATATAATAATTATAGCTCAAGTCTTTTCCCTATGTTTCTGGATCCGCATCCAACCATTAGCATATCACTCACTTCATACATACGCAAACTAAATATTGAAACCTGATCTAACATGGGTACACAAAACTGCACGATTTGAATAGGCCAAATTTAGAATAAACTAATATGCAACATTAACCAAGAGTTAGGAAAGTTTTAGGCGGCTAAGAATTAGTAGAAGCGAATAAAGTTTATTCAATCATGTAAACGCAAATACATGACCAAGACAAAGGACATACAAGAAAGAAAGATCGGACCATGGTGAACCAATCAACAAGCACAAGATAAAAACACGGACTGACAATAAAAGCCAAAGCTAGCCACCGAAATTAAGTACTACAGCTGTTCATCAACCTGAAACTGCCGGACTCTAATATGAGGACTAGAAACTGACATTTATTGCCGCATTAACACACCAACCGCAAGTTCTTTGTGGATGTCCTCCCCCTTCTCCATCGCGGAACTAATTAAATCTCCGGCATGTTCAGGTCGATGGTGTGCCATGCGATCGCCGCCGCGGCTACGGGTGCAAGCCTTCTCGGCCTGTTTCCACCGCAGGTGTTGCTGCGCCTGACGTGTGAGCGAAGCGCGGAGGAGGTTGGGAAAGTGCTCGTGCACCACACACACGGGTGCATCCTCCCATCTGGATGGGTTTTCATGTGCACAATAAGGCCCCGAGACTTCTTGAACCTCTTGAGACACAACGGGCACTCGTGCAACAGCTGTTGGCTCTCCTGTTGTGGCGTCTGGCTCTCCGCCATCGCGGCCACGGTCTTCAGCGATTTACATGGCTTGATTGGTTGTGTGGACGCTTTGTTGGGCTTGTTGAATGGCACTTTGTTCGTCGCGACAACTTGTCGCGCTTGGGTGGATGCCAATGCCAGAGCAGGGGCCGCTTGAGTCACAATCGCCGGGTGTGGCGCTTGGGTCGGTGGAACCACCTGCTCCAGCACCATATTTGGCCTGACAGCGATTGCCGGCGACAGTGAAGGCACATGTGTGGGAACTTGCCTTGAAGCGACCACAACCACCGAAGCGGGTGTTTGGCTGGTCGCCTCGGCCGCCGGTGCACCCTGGGATACGCCCGCTGGAACATCTGCCATGTGTGGTGGCAGAGGCGGTGACGGCGTTGTAACATGGTCGAGGGATGCAGGATGCTCGTCACGGATGCCACTAGCCAGCATCATCAGAGAGAAGGCGAGGTTCTCCTCCTCGGAGCTGAGTCCGCGGTTAGGGTGGTGTGTGGAGGATGCTAGCGAGATCGCTGGTGGTAGCGAAGGCTGGTCATCAGCATGTCGGTTCGTGGGCATGCAGTTGGCGCTGGCGGCCATGAGATCTTGGTCACAGACCTGGTGAGGGATGCGAGAGGAAGAGATAGATGATGTGGGAGCAAGGAACAAGGGAAAGGGGACTGGTGTGCTTGTGTTCTATTGTGTTGTGCCTACGAGAGATATAGATATAAAGGGGGTCCCAAAAGGGAAGCAATGCTGTCATCATCTATGAACTAGTAACGCTCGTGTTATGTGATGTGACACATGGTAGCGATAAGCATGGCCACGTTGCCGATAGATCTACCACTAAGTTAGCAGCACACGTTACCATCGGTGCATGCTACCATCGCATGTATGTAGAAAATCATGTGTTGAGTAACCACTATGGTAGATTTTCAATATGAGCTCTTTTAAGATTATATCCTCTTACCTTCTAGGAGGCAAGAGAAATGTTTAATCTAAGCCATCTATTCATGCATGAACGGTAAATTTGACTATGTATACTATTTTAATTATAGCGACTACTTGTTTTGTTTTGCTTTGGATACCGAATATTCACGAGATGTCTCCATACAAAATAGGCATGCCTTATTATTGGATAGCATTTTTCCCTTTTCCAATTTTGAAAAGTTCCTATGAACTTTTCGAACATACAAAGGTGAACATGGATGCACGCGCACCCATGTGAATAGTAAATTCATAAAAAATACTAGAAAAATAAAAAAATCTGAAATTTCACGGTATGAAACTTAGTCAATCATTCTACTCACGTGTGAAGTTTCATGATGTATTGACACCCATGGTATTCTTAGTGAAGAAAATACAAATGCGATCATACTATTCATTAAACAGTGTTTTTTAATATAGCTTCGATTTTGTCATTTTTGCCCAGATTACCATGGATGTGATTTCTTCGTGAAACTTCATATGCGAGTATACCGCCTGACTATGTACTCCCTCTGTTTCTAAAAATTTGTCTTTTTAGAGATCTCAAATGGACTACCACATACGGATGTATATAGACATATGTTAGAGTGTAGATTCACTCATTTTGCTTCATATGTAGCCACTTGTTGAAATCTCTAGAAAGACAAATATTTAAAAACGAAGAGAGTATATTACAAAAATAAATTCAGATTTTTTAATTTTTATAGCATTTTTTAAATTTACTATTTATAAGGGTTAATTATCCTTTTGCCCTCAGTGGTGTCCATGTGCTCAGTTTTGCCCCTAGTCCGAGCACAACAACTATGACGAGGCCAAACGGCCATATTTGAGTCCATTCCGTCTGCTGACGTTAGTGGTTGTGGGTCCGGAGCTTACACGTGGGACCGCGTGGACGTGGGTCCGGAGCTGACATGTAGGCCCGTGCAACTAAATCCCCAAATCATTCTAGCTCACACCCATCCGCCCGGCCGGCTGTCCTGCGTGGCTGCCGCCGCCACCTGCGCCGCGGCCAGCACCTGCCCCGCCACCAGCTGCACGGCCTGCTCCGCCGCTACCTCCCTGCGCCTACGCTCCACGGCTACCTGTGACGCCCACCACCTTCCTGCGACGCCACGGGTGGGGCGCCCGCCACCTGCTCGATCCGCGGCGCGGCCTCCTTCCGTGCGCCCGGCCGGAGCGCTCAAAGGTGGGGGCTGCTGGAGCTATTTGAACTAGGAGGAAGAACCCTAGGGCGAAATGGTGAGCAACGGCGACCCCGGAGTATTTGGCGAGGCAGGCATCGGGCCGAAGATTCGCCGCGTCCACGACTGGGTTCCCGAGGGGTAAGTCTCGCCTCTTGTTTAGATTGAGCTTAGTTGTGCATTTGAACACTCGATTCGAGTAGGTTTGCCCAATTAGTGTGCTGATTGCGTCTCTGTTTTTCGCCGGTTAGGATGGAGTTGCGGTTTGCTTTCATGGTGCACATTAGAAGGGACCGGTACATGTTCGATGCAAAGGATAAGAAGAAATACCAAGGAGGTTTTGATTATCGGTTGCCAATGGCTAGTAATTGGAGTTTCAGACAATTTGGGGAGGTAATTTGTAGCCAATATCCTTGGGGTTTGCTTGATGAAGTGGTATACAAATACTATGGTGGGGAAAAGAATTGGGTGACAGTTAGTAATGATGAAGAGCTAGCTATCATGTTTGTTAGGCATAAAGAGAAAGATAATTTTCATGTGAGGCTGCAAGTTGATGTGCTTGAGCAGGCATTTGGACCTAGGATGGCGGGTGCAACATCTCGGGGAGAACCAAGTCGTCGTAATGGCATCTCTAGCCAGAACAGTTCAGTTGGTGCACGGCGATGTGGTGGCTCGACAAGTGTGGGCAACAGCATTAGGGTCCCCCTTGAAGTGGAGCCTGATGGCTACAATTCTAGGGTTGATGAAGATGTAACGCCCTCGATGCGGCTATATCTCCCACGTGTCGAAGCACAACTTAGAGGCATAACCACATTGAAAGCAATATCGCAAGTGAGGTAATCTTCACACAACCCATGTAATACATAAGGGAAAGAGATACATAGTTGGCTTACAATCGCCACTTCACACAATACATGAATAAAGCATTACATCATCCAAATACAATCAAGGTCCGACTACGGAACCAAAATAAAAGAAGAACCCCAAATGCGACAAGGTCCCCCCGATCGACCCCAACTGGGCTCCACTACTGATCAACTAGAACGAAACAACACAAAGGACAAGATCTTCATCGAGCTCCTCCTGAGCTTGGTTGCGTCATCTACACGGACTCATCGACACCTGCAATCTGGTTTTGGAAGTATATGTGAGCCACGGGGACTCAGCAATCTCACACCCTCGCGATCAAGACTATTTAAGCTTATGGGTAAGGTAAAGGTATGAGGTGGAGCTGCAGCACGCAACTAGCACATATGGTGGCTAACATACGCAAATGAGAGCGAGAAGAGAAGGCAAAGCACGATCGAGAAACTATGATCAAGAAGTGATCCTAGAACAACCTACGTCAAACATAACTCCAACACCGTGTTCACTTCTCGGACTCCGCCGGAAAGAGACCATCACGGTAACACACGCGGTTGATGTATTTTTAATTAAGGTCAACTTCAGGTTTTCTACAACCGGACATTAACAAATTCCCATCTGCCCATAACCGCGGGCACGGCTTTCGAAAGTTCAAATCCCTACAGGGGTGTCCCAACTTAGCCCATAACAAGCTCTCACGGTCAACGAAGGATATTCCTTCTAGAGGGAAGACCCGATCAGACTCGGAATCCCGGTTACAAGACATTTCGACAGGGTAAAACTAATCCAGCAACACCGCCCGAATGTGCCGACAAATCCCGATAGGAGCTGCACATATCTCGTTCTTAGGGCACACTCAGATGAGCTCTCCATACAACTAAAACCAAACCTCGAGTTTCCCCGAGGGGGCGCTGCACAGGACTCTAGTTCGGACCAACACTCAGAGGAGCACTGGCCCGGGGGGTTAGAATAAAGATGACCCTTGAGTCTGCAGAACCCAAGGGAAGGTGGTAGGTTGTTAGTGCAAATGGTAAAACCAAGGTTGGGCATTGCTGGAGGAGTTTTATTCAAGGCGAACTGTCAACGGGTTCCCATTATTACCCAACCGCGTAAGGAACGCAAAATCCGGGAACATAACACCGATATGACGGAAACTAGGGCGGCAAGAGTGGAACAAAACACCAGGCATAAGGCCGAGCCTTCCACCCTTTACCAAGTATATAGATGCATTAATTAAATAAGATATATTGTGATATCCCAACGAGTAAACAATGTTCCAACAAGGAACAATCTCCATGTTCCAACAAGGAACAAACTTCAATCTTCACCTGCAACTAACAACGCTATAAGAGGGGCTGAGCAAAGCGGTAACATAGCCAAACAACGGTTTGCTAGGACAAGGTGGGTTAGAGGCTTGGTTCAACAGTATGGGAGGCATGATAAGCAAGTGGTAGGTATCGTAGCATAGGCATAGCAAAAGAGCGATCATCTAGCAAGCAAAGATAGAAGTGATTTCGAGGGTATGGTCATCTTGCCTGAAATCCCGCAAGGAAGAAGAACGAGTCGAATGAAGAAGACAAACGGACGTAGCCAACGGATCCTCACACACGCAACGTTACCGGAACCAACCCAAAGAAACAACACCGGAAAAGAGCAAACAACATAGTAAACAACCATCACATAAACATGTCATGATGCACAATCAAGTATGATGCATGTTCGGTTTAAATATGCATGGCAAAGTGCAACAAACAATACTACAAGTTAAGTGGAGCTCAATATGCAACGAGTTGCATATTGACGAAACACCACAACAAGTTATTTAGTTCGATCTTGTTTATGTACCCAACAATGTTAAATGTTGTTAAACATGGCAAGAGGGTGAAGCAAATGAAAACTACCCATCTAGTCAAGTTTAAATGAGGCCGGAAACAACGAACAACAATTCCGGTAAATCCCCATATGCATATATTGGTTTGGTACTATCCTACCCTAATCATAAATTTAGAGTTATTAAACAAGCGAAGTAAGGCCATCATGTTAAACTAGGCATTTTTCTACCCCATTTACATATAAAGATCATTAAAATCGGAGCTACGGTTATTTAGTTATGAATTAAGGCATTTTAACATGACATAGAGCAAAAATTAATCAAACAACATTTTAAACATAGATGAAAGTTGGATATTATTAAACTAGATGAATTTCTAAGCAAGTTTCATATTAAGATTGTTTTAACCCAATGCACGGTTTGTGAGATATTAAATGCATGACCAACAAGGGCTAGAGTTGAAAGAGAGGGAAAACCCGGCAACAGTTTTCGAAGACCGAAAACGTCCGACGTATGACCGACTATAATGTCTCTATAGTTAACTGTTGGGGCATCAAACGAACACCGAATGCGATGAAACTTGACAGGCGGTCTAGCTACACTAAAATAAGACCACACGTCAACTCTCATCCCATTCCGAGAACATTTTGCGGCCACTTATAAAATAATATTACGGACATGCCGCGGGCGCGTGCAAGTGTGTCTGGGCTCAGAACGGACAACAGACGGAACGAGGAGACCGGGACGGATGCAAGTTTTTAAAACATGATGATGCAAAGCACATGATGACATGAAAAGATGCAACACGCAAGCAAATGACAACGCACCAACAGCGAATAACTGGAGGACACCTGGCACATCGGTCTCGGGGCGTCACAAAAGAGAAGCTATATTCTGACTGAAAACCAAGATGAGGCTCACAATGTAGTCCATGTGGATGATGACGCGATGGGTAAGGACGAAGACCTTGCAGCTGTTGAATGGGACCCTTTGAACCCTCATATGGAAGAAGGTACAGTTTTTGCATCCATGAATAAGTGTAGAAATGCACTTGTGACATACTGCATCAAGGTAGAACGTACTTTCAAAGTTGACAAGAGCGGTCAAGTACGTTACAGAGTGCACTGTCCGACTGAGGGTTGTCCATGGAGGCTGCTTGCATCTAAAATGCGGAATAACACTAATGTTCAGGTCAAAGTGAACCCTTTTAAGCACACATGCCAGGAATCAACCCTTAGGAAGGATAAAATCAGTATAGCCAAGTCAAGATGGGTGGCAGAAGAAGTAAAGAAGTGGGTGAAAGAAAACCAGCAAGTGGGTCCAAAGGAATTGCAGAAGAACATCAAAGATAAGTTCAAGATAGATTTACCATACATGAGGTTGTTCAATGGTAAACAACATGCTATGGATTCTATTTATGGTAACTGGCAGGAAAGTTTTCAATTGTTGTATTCATTCAAAGGTGAAGTGGAGAGGACAAGCCCAGGTAGTATTGTAGATATTGATCACCGCACCGTGGAGTACACATTCAGGGGAGTGACAAAGACCAAGGAATGCTTTAGGAGGGTTTTTGTCTGCTTTGAGGCTTGTCGCCATGGTTTTTTGGCAGGCTGCAGGCCTTATTTGGCTATTGATGCCACTTTTCTCACAGGGAGGTTTAAAGGACAGTTAGTAGCATCTTGTGTAGTTGATGCACATAGTTTTGTATTTTCAGTTGCCTATGGTGTGCTAGAGACAGAGTCTGAGGAGAGCTGGACTTGGTTTTGCATAATCTCCGCCGGGCTATTGCACATCCCAATGGGTTGGTCATTCATACAGATGCCTGCAAAGGTTTAGAAGTGGTCGTGGACAATGTGTTCCCTGGAGTAGAGCATAGGGAATGCATGCGTCACCTTGCTGCAAATTTCATGAAGAAATTCAAAGGAAAGGTGTATACCGACAATTTATGGCCAGCATCTTTGTCATGCAGTGTGAAGAAGCACAACTACCACTTGAGGCAGTTATACATGAATCCCAAAGTGAAAGAATACTTGGAAACACACCACTCCAAGTTATGGGCCAGAAGCCAATTAAGTGAAGTGAGCAAAGTTTACTATGTGCACAATAATCTAGCAGAGTCTTTCAACTCAACGATTCGAAAACTAAAGGGTCATTATGTGGTGGATTTGCTTGACAGGATAAGGATAGAATACATGCAGAAATTTCATTATCGTGCAGGAATAGCCGAGGCAAAATTCATGGGCCACATTATCATCCCTGCCGTGATGAATGAACTGAAGCAGAAGACAACAGGCTTGGAAATGAACATGACTCTTTGCTCGGGTACCACAGCAGAGATATCATATTTGGATAAAGAGAAGAGGGAATGGAGATATCCAGTGGATTTAGAAGCTAGAACTTGCAGCTGTAGGCAATGGCAGATAACTGGGTTGCCATGCATTCATGCCTTGTTTTTCATCACTTCTCTCCCAGGTCCAGCAGGGAACATACAGCAGTATGTGCATGATTACTACTCTGTTGCAAGGTTCAAAGCCACATATGCTTATGCCTTGCCTGCTATGGAGGGAAAACAACAATGGGACATGGTGGACCCTGGATTCAAGCTTTGCGCTCCAGTTCTGAAGAGAGCAGCAGGTAGACCAAGGAAGAGTCGAATCAGACCTTGCAGCTGGACTTGGAGCGAGGAAGCGTAAGTGCACAAGGTGTGGTGGGTCTGGTCATTTTGGTAAGTATTGTGATAACACAGTAGATCCAGCGTTCGGAGAGAGTTTCGATGAAGGCTTCGATGAAAATGTTGGTCAGCAGCCGGTTGCCTCAACAGATGATGAAAATGATGGTCAACAGCCGGTTGCATCAGATGAGGATTTTTGACGAGGTTCCAAATGATGATGGTCAACAGCTGCATGATTTTGACGATGATCCAAAATATCCTCCAAATAATGATTCAAGTGAGGCTCCAAATGGTGATCCAAGTGAGGCTCTAAATGGTGATCATGGTGATCCAAGTGAGGCTCCAAATGATGATCCAAGTGAGGCTCCAAATGGTGACCAACTTTCTGTTGTTGTGAGTTCTGCTAGGTATGTAAATCTTACAAGGGTCAAATACTACCGTACATCTATCACTTGACATGATCTCATTATCGTTTATGTTTTGCACAGCTCTATGGTAGGTTTGAAGAAGACGCGCAAGGTACCGACAACCAAGAGAAGAAGAGAAGAAACAATGAGCACAAGGTGCACGAGGAGCAAAGTGATGGTAAGAAGCTCAAGGAACAGACAGAAGCCCCAACGCTATCTATGAATAATTACGAAACATTATGAATAAGGGATGATGTTGTATTATGAAACATTTATCACTTGACATGTTGTATTTCTGTTGGATGATGTTGGACCTATGTTAGAAGTATGTTTGACATGATGTTTAAATATCTGTTGGATGATGTTTGAATGAGCACATGGTTTTTCCTTTTTTTGATTTTTTTGAATTTTTTTGCTCATTTAAATTCTGGTCAAATCTAAATTTGACCAAGATTTAAACAAGTCTAAAACATCAAAATGAAAAACTAAGCCTGGATACTTCTTAGTCAATCCAAAATAAAGTTGTGGTGAGGTTTTTGAAATTTTCATGAAAAATGTGCTAAAAAGTGGGGTCCAAAGGTAAGGTAAACGGCCTCATTTCTAAGCAAGGTTTTTTTCGACCTTGTCTAAATCAGCCAAATAACTTTCCTACACATATATTCTATATGTACAGACTATGTGCGCTGGTTTTTCCATTTTTTGATTTTATTAATTTGTTTTGCTCATTTGAATTCTGGTCAAACTTAACTTTGACCAAGATTTAAACAAGTGTAAAACATCAAAATGAAAAACTAAGCCTGGATCCTTCTTAGTCACTCCAAAATGAAGATGTGGTGAGTTTTTTGAAATTTTCATGTTCATTTCCCCAAAACACTTCTCTTCACTTCATACAAGAGAGTTTGAGATACTCGAGATATCATACAATACACATGAACTTATCATTTAAATGTATGTAAAGCTTGTTTATCAACTTAAATCGTTAGTATATGACATAAGAAGACTATGTGCGCAGGTTTTTTATTTTTCTGATTTTTATTTAATTTATTATGCTCATTTGAAATCTGGTCAAACATAGCTTTGACTGCTTCAAACCCCTCCCAAACCCCGCTACCCCTAGCGCTGAACAAGGACCGTTCATCTAACCCTAGCGGCGATCCAGGGTCGTCGATCTAACCCTTCTAGAAGGAATCTGCGGGAAGGAGGGGGGCGATCCGTGAGATGCAATCTGATTGGCTGAGAGATTGTCTTTTTAACAAATACCGGGCACGCTGGATGGACCGTTGGGCCGTCTCGTTGTCTGGGCCTGAGACCGCACTAAATAGCCCGTCTCAGCCTTTCCAGGCCTTGCATGCATGGAGGCAGCGACGTGGGTTTGCATGTGCGGGAGGAGGCGACGTGCATGCATGCGAGCGAGGCGAGCGAGGCGAGCTAGGTGGTTCAGGGCAGTGGTTCAGGGCAGCGATTCACATGCACCGCCCGGTCAAAGAGCTATGCAGTGATTCAGATGCATGCACGCGCCCCATGCATCGTTTCGTGCAAAAATTTAAGTGTGCAAAACGTAACGGATACACACACGCGTCCGGATTCACACATGCACCGTTCTCATCCTTTCTCTCTTCCTCTCCCACCCACAGGCCTATAAATGGGGTGCCTCTCTTCCTCTCCCACCCACAAGCCAGATCCGATCCTCTCCAACTTCAAACACCCAAGCGACCGAGCCCTCCCCAAGCGAGACCAAGTGAAGATGCAGTTCAACGGGCCGACATTCAACCGTCCGCCTGTCGTGCCGGAGCTGCGCTACCCACCGGGCGTGCTCGTGGAGAGGGAGCTCCGTGTGTGGGCTATTTCAAGGTGGAGGGGTTACGTCGAACTCACCCGCGCCTTCCTCAGAGCCGGCTATGCCCACCTCCCACGGGGCTCGCCGAGGATGTTCACCCTCAACGAGGTTCGTGACCGCGGCGGCATCCTCCTACTTCTCATGGTCACCTTCACCAACCCGTTTGACGCGCGCGAGCTCCTCGGCCAAGTCTTTTGGTGCGGCTGCGAGGCCATCTTCTTCACCGTCTACAACATCTACACCAACTACGAGCGCATCTTCCCCGCTCCAGGCCAGATGCACTCTCTTTCCCTACGACGAGGAGGAGGAGGTGTGAAGATGAAGACGGTGTTGAAGGGGCGCGCGTGGCCAAAGTGGAAGAAGGAGGTCAAGATGAAGATGTTCAAGCCCGGAGTCAAGCTCGTCATGTTTCGTTTTTTATTTTGTTGCTTTTCTATGTCGTGTCGTGTCATGTTTCGTCATGTGTTCGTGAACTGTCCGTGAACTTATTACTGTAATGGTACGGTGTGTTCCATCTTATCTAAGTTATTAAGGTTTATTATGTGTGTTAAAAATGTCCATGCCCAAACATATCATTTCTTCCCTAAACAAGTCATGAAGTTCGAGAACTTGTGGTTTTCATTAATGAAAATCGGGGGGTGGGGGTGGGGGGTGGGGTGAGAAGCCCTCTATTTCATTCAAACAAAAAGTCATGAACTAACATGCAAATTTATTCCCTTTAAATCCTAAACCAAGTGCCACTCTAACCCTAAACTAAGTGCCACTCTGACCAAAATCATGTGGTAGTGCAACATACATTTTCAACCTTCCAACCCTCTAAAATTTAAGTGCAAAACAAAGTAAAACCACTCTCACGCGTGTGCAAACATTCACGGTCTCACTATTTTTTAAAAAAAAATCACAGTCTCACTATGTATACCTTCCTTCCCTACCCATCTCAAAGTCTTGCCATCTGTCCTAGCGGTTACCAGCGTAGCCCTAAACACCACAAACCCACGCGGTCATGGGTTCGAGTCCCCAGCCGCACCAATTTTTTGTGCATTTTTCACCCTTCATTTTTTAGACAAATTATGTTTTTCTCAATGTAATGCCCTTAAAAATATTCATTTATTTTGACACCTGGCGTAAACCTCTACCAGAGCTGAGGCACATTTTCCATGACATTTTGGTCTTTGATTTAAATCACGGTGTATTTGAATTGGATTAATTAACCGCTCCAAAAAATTTCTAACCTTAATTGTTTGGCTCCGCAATAATTCAATTAGCTTCCACAAAAAGTTTCAGCATTATGATTTACTACCTAAATTAAATCAAAATACAAAACAAAAAATGCGCAAAAGAACCCCCGAATGGGCGTAATTGGATGCAGTTGGCCCATTAGTCTAGCCTGCAATTGGCTCTACGCTCTGAATTTGGCCCAAGAGCAACCTTTTTTTGGACAGAAAGGCAGAGCAGAGAGCTGCATTTCATTGATCAAAAGTTTCTGAATTCCTAATTTCTTCTCTTTTTTCAACATATTTAAATGTTGGTCACTTCTTATCTTTTTGTTTCAACAGTTAAACAACTTTAACCAACATTTAAACTAGGTGAATTTCTCAAACAATTTCAAGATTACAAATTCCTCCATAATTCATGCCTTTCCATACATTTTCAACATTACAACCAGTGCGATTACCATACCTACAAATGCCCAAAAGTATTTGCAAATGGGTATTGGTAGTGTTTGATCTTCAAGCTTCCTAACCTTCTTCTTCAACATCCTAAGCTCAACAGCTAGCTCTCTGTCAGTGCGTGCTTCGCCCTCCATCTCTTCTTCCGGAGCTCGTGGTGCGGCCATTGCCGTTCGTGGCAGCATGCGCAACCATTCTTCATGCTCTTCTTGCAGTTCATTCATCAGAGTCTTGGCCAGAGCATCGACCCAAAGAAAGAAGCATGTCACCTACATGAACACCAAACAGATCAACCCATTGCTCAAAGATCCCGACCACGAAAATGGTGCAATTGCCACGATTCTTACCCCATTCTCGCTGCACACGTAGAACGGACGATTCTGGTTTCTCGGTGTTTGAGAAACCCTCCGATCAACGCCCGCCCGGCACCGCGGACAGACGAAGACATGCATGTCCACACGCGCCCGGCTCTGTATCCGCGAGGTGGCGCGGGAGCTTGAGGAAGACATGGAGCTCGGAGCCGAAGGGGATCTCAACGCCGCCGCGCCCTCCACTACTAGCTTCCCACCGCCGCGCCCTCCACAGCTAGCTTCCCGCCGCCGTGCTCTCTCTCTTTCTCGCCGTGGTCACCGTCGTGCTCTCTGTCGCCGTGGTCACCGCAGTTGTTGCCCTCTTATATAGTACACCCGCCAGCGGCTCTGCTCAACGGCTCTCTGTGTTGGGGAACGTAGTAGAAATTCAAAATTTTCCTACGTGTCACCAAGATCTATCTATGGAGAAACCAGTAACGAGGGGAAGGAGAGATCATCTACATACCCTTGTAGATCGCTATGCAGAAGCATTCAAGAGAACGGGGTTGAAGGAGTCGTACTCGTCGTGATCCAAATCACCGGAGATCCTAGTGCCGAACAGACGGCACCTCCGCGTTCAACACACGTACAGCCCGGTGACGTCTCCCATGCCTTGATCCAGCAAGGAGAGAGGGAGAGGTTGAGGAAGACTCCATCCAGCAGCAGCACAACGGCGTGGTGGTGGTGGAGGAGCGTGGTACTCCAGCAGGGCTTCGCCAAGCACCGCAAGAGATGAGGAGGAGAGAGGGGTAGGGCTGCGCCAGGGAGAGATCAAATCGTGTGTGTTGCAGCCCCCTAACCTCAAGTATATATAGGGGAAGGGGAGGGGCTGCGCCCCCATCTAGGGTTCCCTCCCTAGGGGGGCGGCAGCCCCCAAAACCCATCTAGGGTGCGGCCAAGGGGGAAGAGAGGGGGCGCACCTAGGGTGGGCCTTAAGGCCCATCTAGACCTAGGGTTTGCCCCCTCCCACTCTCCCTGCGCCTTGGGCCTTGGTGGGGGGCGCACTAGCCCACCTGGGGCTGGTCCCTTCCCACACTTGGCCCACGCAACCTTCTGGGGCTGGTGGCCCCACTTGGTAGACCCCCGGGACCCTCCTGGTGGTCCCGGTACGTTACCGATAAAACCCGAAACTTTTCCGGTGACCAAAACATGACTTCCCATATATAAATCTTTACCTCCGGACCATTCCGGAACTCCTCGTGACGTCCGGGATCTCATCTGGGACTCCGAAAAACATTCGGTAACCACGTATATCTATTCCTTATAACCCTAGCATCATCGAACCTTAAGTGTGTAGACCCTACGGGTTCGGGAACCATGCAGACATGACTGAGACGTTCTCCGGTCAATAACCAACAGCGGGATCTGGATACCCATGTTGGTTCCCACATGTTCCACAATGATCTCATTGGATGAACCACGATGTCGAGGATTCGATCAATCCCGTATACAATTCCCTTTGTCTAGCGGTACGATACTTGCCTGAGATTCGATCGTCGGTATCCCGATACCTTGTTCAATCTCGTTACCGGCAAGTCTCTTTACTCGTTCCGTAACACATCATCCCGTGATCAACTCCTTGATCACATTGTGCACATTATGACGATGTCCTACCGAGTGGGCCTAGAGATACCTCTCCGTCACACGGAGTGACAAATCCCAGTCTCGATTCGTGCCAACCCAACAGACACTTTCGGAGATACCTGTAGTGTACCTTTATAGCCACCCAGTTACGTTGTGACGTTTGGTACACCCAAAGTATTCCTACGGTATCCAGGAGTTGCACAATCTCATGGTCTAAGGAAATGATACTTGACATTAGAAAAGCTTTAGCATGCGAACTACACGATCTTGTGCTAGGCTTAGGATTGGGTCTTGTCCATCACATCATTCTCCCAATGATGTGATCCCGTTATCAACGACATCCAATGTCCATGGTCAGGAAACCATAACCATCTATTGATCAACGAGCTAGTCAACTAGAGGCTTACTAGGGACATGGTGTTGTCTATGTATCCACACATGTATCTGAGTTTCCTATCAATACAATTCTAGCATGGATAATAAACGATTATCATGAACAAGGAAATATAATAATAACTAATTTATTATTGCCTCTAGGGCATATTTCCAACAGTCTCCCACTTGCACTAGAGTCAATAATCTAGTTCACATCGCCATGTGATTAACACTCACAAGTCACATCGCCATGTGACCAACATCCAAAGAGTTTACTAGTGTCGCTAAACTAGTTCACATCATCATGTGATTAAGACTCAATGAGTTCTGGGGTTTGATCATGTTTTGCTTGTGAGAGAGGTTTTAGTCAACGGGTCTGCAACATTCAGATCCGTATGTACTTCGCAAATCTCTAGGTCATATTATAAATGCTGCTTCCACGCTCCACTTGGAGCTATTCCAAATGGTTGCTCCACTATACGTATCCGGTTTGCTACTCAGAGTCATTCGGATAGGTGTTAAAGCTTGCATCGATGTAACCCTTTACGCCGAACTCTTTATCACCTCCATAATCGAGAAACATGTCCTTATTACTCCAAGGATAATTTTGACCGCTATCTAGTGATCCACTCCTGGATCACCTTTGTACCCTCTTGCCAGACATGTGGCAAGGCACACATCAGGTGCGGTACTCAGCATGGCATACCATATAGAGCCTATGACAAAAGCATAGGGGACGACATCCGTCCTTTCTCTTTCTTCTGCTGTGGTCGAGCTTTAAGTCTTAACTTCATACCTTACAACTCAGGCAAGAACTCCTTCTTTGACTGATCCATCTTAAAAACCTTCAAGATCATGTCAAGGTATGTGCTCATTTGAAAGTACCATTAAGCGTTTTGATCTATCCTTATAGATCTTGATGCTCAATGTTCAAGTAGCTTAATCCAAGCTTTCCATTGAAAAACACTTTCCAAATAACCCTATATGCTTTCCAGAAATTCTACATCATTTCTGATCCACAATATGTCAACAACATATACTCATCAGAAATTCTATAGTGCTCCCACTCACTTCTTTGGAAATACAAGTTTCTCATAAACTTTGTATACACCCAAAATCTTTGATCATCTCATCAAAGCATACATTCCAACTCCGAGATGCTTACTCCAGTCCTTAGAAGGATTGCTGGAGCTTTGCATACTTATTAGCATCTTTCAAGATTGACAAAACCTTCCGGTTGTATCACATACAACCTTTCCTCAAGAAAATCGTCGAGGAAACAATGTTTTGACATCCTATCTGCAAGATTTCATAAATAATGCAGTAATCGCTAATATAATTCCAACAGACTCTTAGCATCGCTACGAATGAGAAAGTATCATCGTAGTCAAATCCTTGAACTTGTCGGAAAACATCTTAACGACAAGTCGAGCTTTCTTAATGGTGATACTTACCATCATTGTCCGTCTTCCTTTTAAAATCCATCTGTACTCAACAGCCTTACGACCATCGAGCCGTTCTGCCAAAGTCTACACTTTGTTTTCATACATGGATCCTCTCTCGAATTTTATGGCCTCGAGCCATTTATCGGAATCCGGGCCCACCATCGCTTCTCCATAGCTCGTAGGTTCATTGTTGTCTAGCAACATGACTTCCAAGACAGGATTACGTACCACTCTGAAGTAGTACGCATCCTTGTCATCCCACGAGGTTTGGTAGTGACTTGATCTGAAGTTTCATGATCACTATCATAAGCTTCCACTTCAATTAGTGTAGGTGCCACAGGAACAACTTCCTGTGCCCTGCCACACACTAGTTGAAGAGACGGTTCAATAACCTCATCAAGTCTCCACCATCCTCCCACTCAATTCCTTCGAGAGAAACTTTTCCTCGAGAAAGGACCCGATTCTAGAAACAATCCCTTATTGCTTTCGGATCTGAGACAGGAGGTATACCCAACTGTTTTGTGTGTCCTATGAAGATGCATTTATCCGCTTTGGGTTCGAGCTTATCAGCCTGAAACTTTTTTCACATAAGCGTCGCAGCCCCAAACTTTTAAGAAATGACAGCTTAGGTTTCTCTAAACCATAGTTCATACGGTGTCATCTCATTGGAATTACGTGGTGCCCTATTTAAAGTGAATGTGGTTGTCTCTAATGCCTAACCCATAAACTATCGTGGTTATTCGATAAGAGACATCATGGTATGCATCATATCCAATAGGGTGCAGTTATGATGTTTGGACACACCATCACACTATGGTGTTCCAGGCTGTATTGGTTGAGAAACAATTTCCACAATGTCTTAATTCTGTGCCAAACTCGTAATTTAGATATTCATCTCTATGATCATATCATAGATATTTTATCCTCTTGTCACGACGATCTCTCACCTTCACCCTGAAATTACTTGAACCTTTCAATAATTCAGACTCGTGATTCATCAAGTAAATATACTCAACATCTTCTCAAATCATCTGTGAAGTAAGAACATAACGATATCCACTACACGCCTCAGCACTCATTGGACTGCACACATCAAAATGTATTACTTCCAACAAGTTGCTTTCTAGTTCCATTTTACTGAAAACGAGGCTTTCAGTCATCTTGCCCATGTGGTATGATTTGCATGTCTCAAGTGATTCAAAATCAAGTGAGTCCAAACGGTCCATTTGCATGGAGTTTCTTCATGCATATACACCAATAGACATGGTTCGCATGTCTCAAACTTTTCAAAAACGAGTGAGCCCAAAGATCCATCAACATGGAGCTTCTTCATGCGTTTTATACCGATATGACTTACGTGGCAGTGCCACAAGTAGGTGGTACTATCATTACTATCTTATATCTTTTGGCATGAACATGTGTATCACCATGATCGAGATTCAATAAACCATTCATTTTAGGTGCAAGACCATTGAAGGTATTATTCAAATAAACAGAGTAACCATTATTCTCCTTAAATGAATAACCATATTGCGATAGACATAACCCAATCATGTCTATGCTCAACGCAAACACCAATCTTGATGGTAGAGGTAGCGTACGATATTTGATCAACCTTGGAAATACTTCCAACACATATCGTCATCTCACCTTTAGCTAGTCTCCGTTTATTCCGTAGCTTTTATTTCGAGTTACTAACACTTAGCAACCGAACCGGTATCTAATACCCTGGTGCTACTAGGAGTACTAGTAAAGTACACATTAACATAATGTATATCCAATATACTTCTACCGACCTTGCCAGCCTTCTCATCTACCAAGTATCTAGGGTAATTCTGCTCCAGTGGTTGTTCCCCTTATTACAGAAGCACTTAGTCTCGGGTTTGGGTTCAACCTTGGGTTTCTTCACTAGAGCAGCAGCTGATTTGCCGTTTCATGAAGTATCCCTTCTTGCCCTTGCCCTTGTTGAAACTAGTGGTTTCACCAACCATCAACAATTGATGCTCCTTCTTGATTTCTACTTTTGTGGTGTCAAACATCGCGAATATCTCAAGGATCATCATATATGGCCCCGATATATTATAGTTCATCATGAAGCTCTAGCAGCTTGGTGGTAATGACTTCAGAGAAACATCACTATCTCATCTGGAAGATCAACTCCTACTCGATTCAAATGATTGTTGTACTCAGACAATCTGAGCACAAGCTCAACAATTGAGCTTTTCTCCCTTAGTTTGCAGGCTAAGAAATCGTTGGAGGTCTTATACCTCTTGACGTGGGCACGAGCCTGAAATCCTAATTTCAGCCCTCGAAACATCTCATATGTTTCGCGACGTTTCAAAACGTCTTCGGTGCCTCAACTCTAAACCGTTTAACTGAACTATCACGTAGTTATCAAAATGTGTATGTCAGATGTTCGCAACATCCACAGACGACGTTCGAGGTTCAGCACACTGAGCGGTGCATTAAGGACATAAGCCTTCTATGCAGCAATGAGGACAATCCTCAGTTTACGGACCTGGTCCGCATAATTTCTACTATCAACTTTCAACTAAATTTTCTCTAGGAACATATCTAAACAGTAGAACTAAAGCGCGAGCTACGACATAATTTGCGAAGACCTTTTGACTATGTTTAGGATAATTAAGTTCATTGTGATGCCCCCGATTTAATCGTACACTAATCATACACGCAAACGTGTACGATCAAGATCAGGGACTCACGGGAAGATATCACAACACAACTCTACAAATAAAATAAGTCATACAAGCATCATATTACAAGCCAGGGGCCTCGAGGGCTCGAATACAAGAGCTCGATCATAGACGAGTCAGCGGAAGCAACAATATCTGAGTACAGACATAAGTTAAACAAGTTTGCCTTAAGAAGGCTAGCACAAACTGGGATACAGATCGAAAGAGGTGCAGGCCTCCTGCCTGGGATCCTCCTAACTACTCCTGGTCGTCGTCAGCGGGCAGCACGTAGTAGTAGGCACCTCCGGTGTAGTAGGAGTCGTCGTCGATGGTGGCGTCTGGCTCCTGGGCTCCAACATCTGGTTGCGACAACCAGGTAGAAGGGATAGGGGAAAAGAGGGAGAAAGCAACCGTGAGTACTCATCCAAAGTACTCGCAAGCAAGGAGCTACACTACATATGCAGGGGTAAATGTGAAATGGGCCATATCGGTGGACTGAACTGCAGAAAGCCAGAATAAGAGGGGGGATAGCTAATCCTGTCGAAGACTACGCTTCTGGACACCTCCATCTTGCAGCATGCAGAAGAGAGTAGACTGAAGTCCTCCAAGTATCATCGCATAGCATAATCCTAACCGATGATCCTCCCCTCGTCGCCCTGTGAGAGAGCGATCACCGGTTGTATCTGGCACTTGGAAGGGTGTGTTTTATTAAGTATCCGGTTCTAGTTGTCATAAGGTCAAGGTACAACTCCAAGTCGTCCTGTTACCGAAGATCACAGCTATTCGAATAGATTAACTTCCCTGCAGGGGTGCACCACATACCCCAACACGCTCGATCCCATTTGGCCGGACACACTTTTCGGGGTCATGCCCGGCCGCGAAAGATCAACACGTCGCAGCCCCACCTAGGCACAACAGAGAGGTCAGCACGCCGGTATAAACCTATGCGCACAGGGGTCTGGGCCCATCGCCCTTAGCACACCTGCACGTTGCGTACGCGGCCGAAAGCAGACCTAGCCTAGTGGCGTTCCAGTCCAATCCGGCGCGCGCCACTCAGTCGCTGACGTCACGAAGGCTTCGGCTGATACCACGACGCCGGGATACCCATAACTACTCCCGCGTAGATGGTTAGTGCGTATAGACCAACTGGCCAGACTCAGATTAAATATCCAGATCTCGTTAAGCGTGTTAAGTATCCGCGAACGTCGACCAGGGCCAGGCCCACCTCTCTCCTAGGTGGTCGGAACCTGCCCTGTCGCTCCGCCTCAAAGATCCACTCGCGGGTGCTCCTCAAGCCGACCCGTCTTTAGTCACCACATGTATCATGTATAAAGTATATAGTATATACCCGTGATTAACTCCCGAGTGATCACGGCCCGATAGTATAGCATGGCAGACGGACAAGGATGTAGGGCCACTGATGATAAACTAGCATCCTATACTAAGCATTAGGATTGCAGGTAAAGGTAACAACAGTAGTAGCAAGGACAGGCTATGCATCAGTATAGGATTAACGGGAAGCAGTAACATGCTACCCTACTCTAATGCAAGCAGTATAGAGAAGAGTAGGCGATATCTGGTGATCAAAGGGGGGGCTTGCCTGGTTGCTCTGGCAAGAGAGAGGGGTCGTCAACACCGTAGTCGTACTGGGTAGCAGCGGCGTCGGTCTCGGTGTCTATCGAGAGAAGAGGGGGAAGAAACAATAAATATATAAGCAAGCATATGCATAGTGATGCATGACATGACAAGTAACGACGTTAGAGGTGCCCTAACGCGGTAGTAGGTGATACCGGTGAAGGGGGATGACATCCGGGAAAGTATCCCCGGTGTTTCGCGTTTTCGGACCGGTGAACCGGAGGGGAAAGTTGCGAGTTCGATAGGTTAGGGATGCGTGGCGGACGAACGGGCTGCGTATCCGGGTTCGTCTCGTCGTTCTGAACAACTTTCATGTAGAAAGTATTTTCATCTGAGCTACGGTTTATTTTATATTAATTTTAAAAGACTTAATTCATTTTTAGGATTTATTTAATTATTTAAACTCAACATTATCCGAAACAGTAAAGGATGACGTCAGCATGACATCATGCTGATGTCAGCAGTCAACTGTGCAGTTGACTGGGTCAACTATGTGTGGGTCCCGCATGTCATTGATTGATTAGGCTAATCAGGGGTTAATTAAGTTAACTAGTAATTAGGTTAACCTAATCAAGATTAATTAATTTAATTTAATTAATTCTTTAATTAATTAATTAATTAATTTAATAATTATTATTTATCTAATTATTATTTTTTAATTCTTTTTTTAATTAAAACATCCTGGGCATGGGGCCCATCTGTCATAGGCCCCAGGGCATACAGGGCGCGGGCGACGGTTACGGACGCACGCCTAGGGGCACGCGGGCGTCGGCGCAGGCGGCCACGGCGGGGCACGACGACGCCAGGGATGGGCGCAGCCCGGCTGGCCCTGGACGCCGGCCGGGACGGAGGAGGTCGCTGACCAGGGCAGGGGTCGCGGCTAGCGGGGCCTGGCAGCGGCGCGCGGGCCTGCAGGCGTCAACGGAGGCGGGCCCGGCGGCGGGGAAGCAGGCCACGGGCGAGCGGGCGACGAGCGGCTGTGGCGTGAGGCAAGGCGGGGCGATGGCGCGGGCGCAGGCTGCGGCGGGGTTGAAGCAGCGAACGGCACGGGCGGCGGCGCGTCGACGGGGAGCAGAGGCGGCCACGCGCGAGGCGCGGATGGCGCAACGCGCGCGCAGTGAGGCACCAGCGGGCGAGCGGCAGTGGCTGTGGGAGGCCAGCGGCGCGGCCGGCCGATGCGTGTGTGGCGAAGCGGGGAAGAGGAGAAGGAGCGGTGCTCACGGCGAGGTCGTAGGGCCAGTGGCAACGGGGGACGAGGAGGAGGTCGAGGACGACGGCGGAGCGGTCCGGCGAGGGCGTGTTCCGGCAAGGCGGCGTCGTGATGGCGGCGTCGTAGCTCGAGGGGGGTCCGGCGGGGAAGAGACGATGGGACGGCGCCGACGAGGTCCAGCGAGCGCCTGGCGTTGCCGGGGCGGCGGGGTAGGTAGCGGGGCGCCGGGCGCCGCGGTCGTCGTGCGGGGGCGAGGGGATCGGGAGTTTCCGATCCAGATCCAGGGGGGAAGTGGTGCGAGTGGGGTGGGGGTGAGTTAGGGTTTCTGGGGGTGTGGGGGTTAAGGGAGTGTGTGGGGGGCCGGCTGGGCCGTGGGGTGGGCTGGCCCGTTCGGGCGGCTGAGGCCAGCTGGGCCATTTGGCCCAGTGAGGGGGGGTTGCTTTGCCCCCCTTTTTTTTCTTATCTATTTGCATTTCTGCTTTTAAACCTTTTAAACTATTTAGACATTTTATAAAAATGTGTTTGCTGCCCCATAATTACCTGTGTAATATTTGGCAACCACCGAACATTTTTGTTTCAATTTTTGAAAACTTTTATTGCCGACATTAATTTTAATTTTAAATTTGAATTTGACGCGGTTTGAACTAACGGGCGCTTAGCAACAGTAATCGGGATGACATGGCATGATTAGCGTGGGATTACTGTAGCAAGATTATCCGGGCGTTACATTCATCTTATGAACTCCCACTCAGATAGACATCCCTCTAGTCATCTAAGTGATTACATGATCCGAGTCAACTAGGCCGTGTCCGATTATCACGTGAGACGGACTAGTCAACATCGGTGAACATCTTCATGTTGATCGTATCTACCATACGACTCATGCTCGACCTTTCAGTCTCTTGTGTTCCGAGGCCATGTCTGTACATGCTAGGCTCGTCAAGTCAACCTAAGTGTTTTGCATGTGTTCCGAGGCCATGTCTGTACATGCTAGGCTCGTCAACACCCGTTGTATTCGAACGTTAGAATCTATCACACCCGATCATCACGTGGTGCTTCGAAACAACGAACCCTCGCAACAGTGCACAGTTAGGGGGAACACTTTCTTGAAATTTTAATGAGGGATCATCTTATTTACTACCGTCGTTCTAAGTAAACAAGATGCAAAAACATGATAAACATCACATGCAATCAAATAATAGTGACATGATATGGCCAATATCATATAGCTCCTTTGATCTCCATCTTGGGGCTCCATGATCATCTTGTCACCGGCATGACACCATGATCTCCATCATCATGATCTCCATCATCGTGTCTCCATGAAGTTGCTCGCCAACTATTACTTCTACTATTATAGCTAACGGTTAGCAATAAAGTAAAGTAATTACATAACGTTTATGTTGACACGCAGGTCATAAATAAATTAAGACAACTCCTATGGCTCCTGCCGGTTGTCATACTCATCGACATGCAAGTCGTGATTCCTATTACAAGAACATGATCAATCTCATACATCACATATATCATTCATCACATCCTTTTGGCCATATCACATCACATAGCATACCCTGCAAAAACAAGTTGGACGTCCTCTAATTGTTGTTTGCATGTTTTACGTGGCTGCTATGGGTTTCTAGCAAGAACGTTTCTTACCTACGCAAAAACCACAACGTGATATGCCAATTGCTATTTACCCTTCATAAGGACCCTTTTCATCGAATCCGATCCGACTAAAGTGGGAGAGACAGACACCCGCTAGCCACCTTATGCAACTAGTGCATGTCAGTCGGTGGAACCAGTCTCACGTAAGAGTACGTGTAAGGTCGGTCCGGGCGGCTTCATCCCACAATGCCGCCGAATCAAGATTGGACTAGTAACGGTAAGCATATTGAACAAAATCAACGCCCACAACTACTTTGTGTTCTACTCGTGCATAGAAACTACGCATAAACCTGGCTCTGATACCACTGTTGGGGAACGTAGCAGAAATTCAAAATTTTCCTACGTGTCACCAAGATCTATCTATGGAGAAACCAGCAACGAGGGGAAGGAGAGAGCATCTACATACCCTTGTAGATCGCTATGCGGAAGCGTTCAAGAGAACGGGGTTGAAGGAGTCGTACTCGTCGTGATCCAAATCACCGGAGATCCTAGTGCCGAACGGACGGCACCTCCGCGTTCAACACACGTACAGCCCGGTGACGTCTCCCATGCCTTGATCCAGCAAGGAGAGAGGGAGAGGTTGAGGAAGACTCCATCCAGCAGCAGCACAACGTCGTGGTGGTGGTGGAGGAGCGTGGTACTCCAGCAGGGCTTCGCCAAGCACCGCAAGAGACGAGGAGGAGAGAGGGGTAGGGCTGCGTCAGGGAGAGATCAAATCGTGTGTGTTGCAGCCCCCTAACCTCAAGTATATATAGGGGAAGGGGAGGGGATGCGCCCCCATCTAGGGTTCCCTCCCTAGGGAGGGCGGCAGCCCCCAAAACCCATCTAGGGTGCGGCCAAGGGGGAAGAGAGGGGGGCGCACCTAGGGTGGGCCTTAAGGCCCATCTAGACCTAGGGTTTGCCCCCTCCCACTCTCCCTGCGCCTTGGGCCTTGGTGGGGGGGCGCACCAGCCCACCTGGGGCTGGTCCCTTCCCACACTTGGCCCACGCAACCTTCTGGGGCTGGTGGCCCCACTTGGTGGACCCCCGGGACCCTCCCGGTGGTCCCGGTACGTTACCGATAAAACCCGAAACTTTTCCGGTGACCAAAACATGACTTCCCATATATAAATCTTTACCTCCGGACCATTTCAGAACTCCTCGTGATGTCCGGGATCTCATCCGGGACTCCGAACAACATTCGGTAACCACGTATATCTATTCCTTATAACCCTAGCGTCATCGAACCTTAAGTGTGTAGACCCTACGGGTTCGGGAACCATGCAGACATGACCGAGACGTTCTCCGGTCAATAATCAACAGCGGGATCTGGATACCCATGTTGGTTCCCACATGTTCCACGATGATCTCATCGGATGAACCACGATGTCGAGGATTCGATCAATCTCGTATACAATTCCCTTTGTCTAGCGGTACGATACTTGCCCGAGATTCGATCGTCGGTATCCCGATACCTTGTTCAATCTCGTTACCGGCAAGTCTCTTTACTCGTTCCGTAACACATCATCCCGTGATCAACTCCTTGATCACATTGTGCACATTATGACGATGTCCTACCGAGTGGGCCTAGAGATACCTCTCCGTCACACGGAGTGACAAATCCCAGTCTCGATTCGTGCCAACCCAACAGACACTTTCGGAGATACTTGTAGTGTACCTTTATAGCCACCCAGTTACGTTGTGACGTTTGATACACCCAAAGTATTCCTACGGTATCCGGGAGTTGCACAATCTCATGGTCTAAGGAAATGATACTTGACATTAGAAAAGCTTTAGCATGCGAACTACACGATCTTGTGCTAGGCTTAGGATTGGGTCTTGTCCATCACATCATTCTCCCAATGATGTGATCCCGTTATCAACGACATCCAATGTCCATGGTCAGGAAACCATAACCATCTATTGATCAACGAGCTAGTCAACTAGAGGCTTACTAGGGACATGGTGTTGTCTATGTATCCACACATGTATCTGAGTTTCCTATCAATACAATTCTAGCATGGATAATAAGCGATTATCATGAACAAGGAAATATAATAATAACTAATTTATTATTGCCTCTAGGGCATATTTCCAACACTCTGCTGGGTCCCACAAGCCACGCGTGCAACGGTCTGAATAAAATTGGCCGTCTCTGCCGCCTGGTCCCACCTGTAAGAGGCGAGTCAGAAGGTTGACCTGACGGAGACGACAGAGTTTACGGAACGAGTCGGTGCGCACGGACTAGGGGCAAAACTGAGCACAATTCGCATCTGAGGGCAAAACTGAGTACATGGACACCACTGAAGGCAAAAGGATAATTAACCCTATTTATAAAGGGTGCTCGCGCACCCATGTTCAGCAAATCCACGTCCCGAACTTTTGCTCTAGTCTTGTATCACTATTGTAGAATATATATATTTAGTTCGCTCTGCATATACCGTGTAACATTTTATTAGTTTCACCCTACGGAAAACCATCTAACCAGTTCGAGATCCGAAGTTGCACTATGAAACAATAGATAGATAATACGATGTACTCCCTTGGGTGTCAAAATGATCTTAACGGAGGGAATATCAGATATCCCAAATATGCATGTACGTCTCCCCCTCCCCGAATAAAGAAACCATCCCCAGTCAAAACCCTAGCCACGCCGACGCCGCCGTCCCCTCCGGCAATCATGACTGGCAGACCACCCGGCGGCGAAGGCAGACCTCGTCTCTTTCGTGCACCCCATGCGCCGTTGCCGCCTCTTCCTCCTCGCCTGATCTACCTGTTCCGACACTTCGACATGAACAAGGTCCAGGATATCATGAACAGCTCTGATGGTAAGACGTTCTAGCAAAAGATGGACCGCTTACGCGAGGTGCGCTAGCTCGATCCCTTCTCTCGTCTAGTTCTTCTCCCATTCAGATTTGAGGCCTCCCCTTTTGTCTCAAGATCGCTTTAACTCTTCATCCCGTGCGTGTTGGATATGTAAACCTCTATTAATCCCGTGCGTGTTGACTCAACATATATTCAGGAGATTGATGCTTTCAAACGTGCTCATGATCACATATTCCACGAGATCGTGTACGAGAGCGAGAGCGAGGACGAGGACGAGGACGATGCGGATGGAAATGTAGGGAAGGTGCTAACAAACTTCGTTCGATCCACATATATACTCCCTCCGTTCCAATTTACTCGTCGTGGTTTTAGTTCAAAATTTGAACTAAAACCACGACGAGTAAATTGGAACGGAGGGAGTATATCAAACTGTCTAATTTTGTGTGGGCTGAATTTGGCTCTTCAGTCTTGGACTGACACATGCTTCTAATCTGTACATTGTTTCTGTCTATTCAGCTCTTAGGTGATGAAAAGAAACGACCACATGCTCCTATTCAAGGTGATGAACTGGAACTCAAGGTCTCAAGGAGAAGAACCTGAGTCTGGTGATTTATGTGTAGTACATCACTAAATCCCAGACTCTATTTCCTTACATTGCACCATCATACTTCAAGATGCATTTGTTCATACTCTTGAGTAAGTTGCATAAAACAGTTGAAGTTGAGCAGCAGCCCCTTTGATCCAATTGTGCCGGACTGTTGTTTTCTGCAGCTTGAAAAGCAAATTAGATAGCTTTCCTCAAATTACTGATTTTTTGCAAAACATTTCTTCACTGACAAAACGCGGCACCTTAGGACCAGTCATCTCACACTCCGGAACGGTGGTGACCACACGGCGGGGTGCTGCAACCATGGTTGCTAGATGCTGTGGAACCATGACTGCCAAGCTCCTGTGACGACGTTGGCGACTCACGGGTCACGGCAGAGCGCCTATGCCGACGGCGACAGTGCATGGGGAGACGGCGGGCGGCGACAACGCGCGGGGCGAGGGGAAGGCGATGCGCTGACAATTGGGCCAGTCGGCCCGGCGCCTAGGGCTGTCCTAAATCGCACCTTGATCTTTACTTCTGTAATCCAGTAGTACAAAAGAAAGCCTAATGCGCTGAAAAGAACTGCAACAAATCAACAGTGGCAATTGATCTTATGAACAAATCAACCGCGGGAATGCCAAACACTACCACTACAACAGTGAGAGCTGGAGCAACGCCACCAGCAGGGCGGCAGCCGCCGGCGCCACGCCGAGCTGCGTTGCTGCCGCCGCCCCCGAGGTGGCTATCTGGATGGTGAAGTTGCACGTCGCCGTGGAGGGATCCGTCTGGGTGGGCAGCGCGAGGCCCTGGAAGTCACAGGCCTCGTCCTCCTGGCTCTGCGTCTGGTAGTAGGCGTTGAAGGCGTAGGAGGCGTTGCCCCTGGCGTCCATGCCGTTGCACGACGAGCCGTACCCCAGCGTCGTGCAGTCCGCGTTGCTGCACGCGTAGTCGATCTTGGCGCCGAGGAGCTTGTTGAGATCGTCCCTGCTGGCCTTGGGGTTGAGCGCGCACCACGTTCTGGACAGGTACTGCACGCCCTTGGCCGGCACCAGCATTGTGTTTCGGCCCTGCCCGCTGAGGTCCATGGCGAACTTGGGCTGCCCGTCGTACCGGAAGATGCCCCAGTGCCGCTCGAAGCTGCCTGGCTGCACGCTCTTCCGGTCCTCGTCCACCACCCCGAACAGGTACGTCTCGATTTGCCGGTTCGGCCTCGCCGGCGTGCCGCGGTTCGCCGCCAGCCGCTTCAACAGCCCGTCATAGAAGCGCCGCGCATAGGACGCCTTGGCGTGCCTGTCGCCGTCCGTGGGCCACCCCACCTCGCCGACAATGATCGGCATGTCGCCGTGCCCCACCGCCGCCAGCGCCGCGACCAGCGTGTCGAAGTTGGCGTCGTACACGTTGGTGTACATCACACCGTTGTCGTTCACCGGCGTCGCCCCGCCGTCGAAGAAGGCGAAGTCCAGGGGGAAGTTGTCGTCGAGATAGAGGCTGAGGAAGGGGTAGATGTTGACGGTGAAGGGCGCCTTGTTCTTGGCCAGGAACTTGACCATGTCCGTCATGACGCCGGAGATCTCGGCGCGGAACCGGCCCGCCGACGGCACGGGGTTCCTGGCCGGGGAGTTGTACACGTCGGCGTTGAGAGGGACCGTCGCCTTGATCCGGTCGCCGATGCCGGCGTCGTTGAGCGCGTTCTGGATGTTCTCCAGCGCCGGCAAGGTGACCTTCATGAACGACCCCTTGTACGCTGCCAAGAATGGCTCGTTGCCCACAGCCACGTACCTGCATTGCATTGCAGCACACCATGACAAGGATCAGAACAAAACTGAATTTGTCTACTGTTCAAGTTTGGCATTGTGGTTCAGTAATGCTGCATCGTGAAGAGAAAAACTCAGCTCTTTCATGTTGCAGGTTCAGTAGGCGCCTGAAAATGTCCAAAACTCTACACTGAATTATTGGCTACAGCAAATTGCTGGCATAACTCCACGCATCTCCTCTATCCTGAATTCCAGTACTGTATGTCCTAAAGCTACCACTGTCAACGAAGCATTTATAAATCGTCCTAGAGTGGCATTTTCGATCAAAATTGCCATATCGACGGTTATTGTGCCGACCGGCCCCGATATGGCAAGAGTTGCTGTTAGACATGCTATGGTTTTCTCACTCTGTTTTCTCAGACAACACTCACACATCTCCTTTATCCTGCATCCCAGTATATCCTGAAAATGTCCAAAACTCAACACCCAATTACTGGCTATAGTAAATTGCTGGCATAACTCCACAGAAAGAATATGACAATTGACAGCCACCCCACTGAATTATCCATGCTGTACGATGGTCCACCGAGAGAAAGAATATGATCGCTTGGGTTGCACACCACACCAGGACCAACCAAATCGTCCCAACAACCTCCTCCACTGACCACTGTCCCCCTCCAACCCTCACTCATTCTATAAGCAAGCACATTGATGTTCTGCAGATCTTCACCGGATTACAGTACAATTTTGTGCAGGAAGAAGAGGAAACTGAAGCACGCAAACGTATCGCTATCGCTACGCGCCTACACCCAAATGGAAATGGTTGGTGACAGTATCACGGTGAATATTTGCATATGTACCACAGTACTAAGATAAGGTAGTAGAAAACTAAGCAGAACCATGGCGACGGGGGTTACTTGATGACGACGCCGCCGTCGAAGTCGAAGCGCTTGACGTTGCGCTTGACCCAGTCCCTGGCGGCGGCCGAGTCGCCGGCGATGCGGTGGAGCATGTCGTTGGGGATGGCGAGCATGACCTCGACCCCGCTGCCGGCGAGCGCCTTCATGGCCTCCGGGTTGGTCTCGAAGAGCTTCACCTTGTTGATGCCGTTGTCCTTGAGCAGCTGCACCACCACCTTGGGCGGCAGCGGGTGCGACGCCTGCGTGCCCCAGTTCACGCCCAGCCCCTCCGCCGCCGTGGCCAACAGCGCAGCCGCCGCCGCGGCCAGCAGCAGCGCCGCCGCCTCGAGCCTCGCCATGAGCTCGATTCGAGCTAGATGCAATGCGCACTGGTGCTGCGGCGAGCGATTCAAGATGGGGAATTTCAGCTCAGCAATGCTGGGAGTATTTGAACATTTGAATGGAGCAAAGAGGAGGAGAGTCCAACCAATCCAGAATTCCAGATGGATGGATCTGATATGATATGGTGTTTGCATTGATTTTGGTCGGGCAGGATGGGAAGGGCGTTTCGGTCATTCGCTCCTCTTCTTAACAATTTCAGAATCGGGCACACAACACAAGCGACGTGGGACTTCTTTTTCAGCTCTGACAAACACAGCCCTTTTCGCCTGATTTTCGAGAGACCTCCTGCACAGTCATATTCGCCCGGACCGACAATATGTACGTGTCTGACTGCCACGTCTCACCCGAAAACCCTCTCCCCCTAAAAGGACCCTCTCCGCACTAAGTGGTCGCCGCACATTCATGCTGGTCAGGCCCGCTCCATAGCGGACGCGACTTTTCGGGCGGTAATGTCGGTCAGAGCGATGTGAACGAACAAGCAGGCGCACCATTTCAATGTTGATGCGGTGTTCGAGAGGCCTACTCCGCCGCCGCATTAAAGTCGGCTTCCCATCAGTTCGCTTTTTAAGCATGACTCCGCCGCCGTCCAAGCCTCTCCGCTCACAAGCTCTCCAATCATCTCTGCTCCGACGACGTCCACATCGCACCATGCAGAAATCATGCTTCTCCGCACCGGCAAACAAATGGCTCCAGACACGGATCTTTGGCGCCGCCGCGTGTTGCTCTCTAGAACCTTTGACCTCCACGGCGGCCGGCTCCCACGAGAAGGAGCCACACATCTTCTCGGAGGCGGCGGTCACGGATGTGGAGTTACCAGCAACACATTGAGCTCTTCATCGAGCACTCGCTCTGGGATCATGGTCCGGCACCGCCCTCGTCGCCGCGAGCCCGTGTCAAGGAGGACTCGCCTGCCTCAAATATTGCTTGGTTTATGTAAATTATGTCTGAACTAATGTCATTTTGAATGAATACCGTCATGTTTGAATGAATTCTGTCATGTTTGCATGAATTACGTCCAAATTTATTTGTATTGTGGCAGACGTTTACGACAAGTGTTGGATGGCCGACTCTTGTACCACTGTCGGCGGACTCATCATGGACAAATATTATGTCCGTTCAAGGGGACAACGTTGGAGATGCCCTTATAGTCTTTTGTATTATAGTACATATAAAAAAATGGAGTTTAAAAAATGTTTGATTTTTCAAAATTGTTCATGATTTTCAAAATATATTTGAAAATTTTCAAACCCGACTAAAAAGAAAAAGAAAACCTATTGTATTGAGAAAACAAAGAAACCAAAGCATAGCGAAAGAAAGAGTAAACCAAAATAAAATCAATGAGAAAACAAAGAAACCAAAGTAAAGCAAAGAAAAAATAATAAAAAACCCAAAGAAAACCAGAGAAAAACAAAACAAATCGAAGAAAGAATAATAAAAGGAACCAAAATAGAAAAAGAAAAAACGTAGCGAGCACCCGCTCTAAAATGGGCAGGCCCGCTATTGTGGTCCGTAGACGAGAAGAAAAAAAAGGCTTGTTTACCCTGTTCGTCATCCCCACCACGGCCTGCTTGCTTCAATTCCCAACCAAAACAGCAGAGCAGCCGCCGCCGGCTGTTGACCCCGCCGCCACCAATTCGCCACCGCCGTCGCCGTCGTCGCCGTCGGGGCTCCCTTCTCCTGCTCCCCGCTACCCACTCCCCTGCCCTCAGGTAGTAGGCCTTACGCTCCTCGTGTGTCTCCCCCGTCTTTTCTTCATCCATTCCCCTTCCATTTAGATCGATTGTTATCCCGCCTGCATCTACTAATTCGGTTGCTGATTTGGTGCATGCGGTAGGTTGAAACAGCGA